>NC_142694.1:53000765-53305432 GCF_029641045.1 Salvia hispanica
GTAATGTTGTTTTATAAGCTTTTCATTAGGAGGAGAATATATTTTGATGGATCTGTCACTGCAAAAACCAACTCTCTCACTCGAAACAAACAAGAGTCCGGCTATCGGCCCTGCTGTCGTTGACAGATAGCATTGAGAAGCGGTAAATAGTTTTTCACCATCTATGATGTTGAAGTTGTTGATGAAGATTTTGTGGAGTCCACCAACATGAAGGATTCTTGCCCCTAACCTCAACTTTCCTTTCACTGTCTCACTTAATTTTGGTCCTAATCGCACTGTAAAAGTAAGATAGTACAAATATATCACAACATGGACTAATAGTACTACTATTATGGTATCAAACTCATATAGTATATTTTTAATTCTTTTAACAATATTTTTCATGTAACTAGTAATTACCATGTTCTCGGATTCCTTGAGCAAAAATGTGTAGGTTTTGTCTGAATTTGACAACTTTATTGGTAGCTGAATTCACTCTACCTGCACCACAACCCATAAACCACATTAACAAGAGTTAAAATTGTGGAAAATAGGGTTTATGAAGAAAGATTGAAGCTTACTACGTCTGGTTTTGGAGGGAGGAGGCAGAATTTGGTATTGATGATCAGACAAATATGTTTGAGCAGAGTTGGTAATCCAATATCTGTAATCCTGTGAGGTGATTGGGACTCCTATGACTTGTTTTTCATACACATTTTGCTTCACATGTCTTAACAGGTTGTGTTGTAGCTCCATTCTGTGTGGTTTGTTGAATTGATGTAATTATTTGAAGGTATTTATAAGTGAAGGGAGGAAGGAAGGAAGAAGGGGGCTACCTAGTTTGATGCATGACTCAGCTTTGTGTCATCACATCACCCAAGTACTAAAAGTGAAGATATGATATATGTAGAAGTTAATATATTAATTTCCAATCAATCCTTTTGAACAAAATGGATCACACTCATTTGAAGTTGCTTTGTTGCTGGAGTGCTGACCATGTTGAGCAGGACTTGATACATTCATATAGTAATAAAGTGAATAGGTAACTAAAGATTGATTGATAAGTGGAGATGTGGAAAGGACTAATCTCCTGAGGTGCCATCTATACTTTGTGATGCAACAAACCACTTCCTCACTTTTAGGACTGCCTCTTGTAACTTCCAAAGGCCACAATACATACCTCTAACTTCCATCCTTTCTCTCTATTATTATCATCATCCAATATATTCTTGTACTTATTATTTTAAATAATGTACACGTACGACGTAGTATTTCATAGACAGATAAGAAATTGAAAATGTGTAGCATGGATCATCACCCACGTGCAAGTCATCACCACTTTCTTTATGCATATAAGTTTTTTCTCTAAGTTTCAGTTGACAGATCAATTATCAATTGTCTGTAGAAATATATACAAAGTTGGGTCACCCAACTCATAACCTATACAATGAAGCATCACTATTCACTGCGTCATTATTTTTTCCAAATTGCAAGAAACACAAATTAACTTTGTAATTTCATCATTCTCTTTATTTTATTTTCTATTCAGATGGATGATGTAAATTTTACGGACAAACTTATATAGCCGACCGCCTTATTACTTGTTTTGTCTTAGTTAACACCTTTTGTTTTGATGCGTTCTGCCCATGTTTGAAGTGTTGATATATTATGAAGTCAAAGTTAGTTGATGATAGATACCATCCATATGCCATACGTGAAGATCAGTTGTGGGATCCACTAAAAGTCGCCTTGCGATTCTTGTTGTAAACCAAAAAAAAATCACTATTTTTCATTTAGAAGTTATTAGTCTCAGTGAGCCTCCACTTATTTAGTTATTTATCATCTCATTCATGCTACTTTTTTATTATTTGACCTATTTGCCACGAAAAATTGCCTCAAGATACCAAATGATATTTTTCCATACGTGTAATGATATTTTTCATTTCATATTTTCAATTACTTTATGTTAAATCATCTATCTATATCTCTTTCTCTTTATGTAAAATTGGACGTACAATAAAAAATATTATAGAATTTTTAAATATATTAATTATAAAAACTAAAATTATAAATTTAATTGAAAAAATCATTTTATCTCTCTTTCACTTTTGTTTACATTCTTTATTATTTTTGTATTATTACTATATTCTTTTTATAACTAAGATCCAGTACATGTATTTTATTTTTAACAATCTCGTTTAATTACAAGTCATTTAAATAATTAATCATTTAAGGGCTTGGCCAACGCAGGCTCATTTAACACCAAATACAACGTAGGCCCAACTATTAGGGGCTATTCTTAGACAAGCGTCACTCTAAAGTGCAATAGAGGTTGCCAACTTAGGCCATGAGCTTTATTAATTAATCATTGATCTGTTCACGTGTAAGAAGAGGAAATAGAGGTCCTTGATTTTATTTGTATATGAGTATATAGAAAACCTCCAACATCTCTTTTAGGTACATTCTCGATGTGGGAGAAAGTCATGATATTTGTGTATGAGTATGATCCATAATTCATTAGAGGGTCATTGTCAACCTAAGCCATGGTTCCTTTCTAATCTCACCCATTTAATTTAGCTCTGTGGAAAGTGTACGCAACATTAGTTTATTTATAAATATCAAGATTCCAATGAATAATCCATGTTTCCATAACACCCCTTTGATTCTCCCATGCAAAGAAAGCATTTACCTTCAGAATATCTTCGAAAACTCAATAAGTTAGCACATAAGTAATGGTATTATAAATATATTATTATCCTCTTACAAAACACACTGTAATCAACAGAAACAATAAATACACTGTAAGTATATAAAAAAAAATCCCTCAAATTCAAGCTAATTTCTTTGGCAGCGTCGGAGAAGAACCAGAACCAGAAGCCTCCCCCTTGGGCGGCGACCTCTGCTGCGGCGGCTTCTTCACATACTTCCTTGCCCACACATGCTTCCCATTTATCGAATACTTAGCCTTGTTCCCCTCAACTATACCATCAATCACCGCTGCCGACTTCGCCACCATCTTCGCATACAACGGCTGCTCATCCACCACCTCTTGCATTATCACATCCTCTATAAAATCCCCAAATCTCCTACAATACCAAAAAAACATCATCACATTACGTCTTTATAATCATCGTTAATTCTATAATGTATATATCAATAAATTATATTTTGACGTATATATGTATTATATACCTAGTGAAATATTCCCGAACCTCCTCTTCAGTAGTAGGATACCCTTTCGAAAACGTCAAGAAGATCGTACGGTCATCTGGCGACACCTCTTTCTCCACTTTGCTATCGTTGAAATTCAAATTCTTAGCCACCAAATTCCCCAACTCGTGCCCCACCATCAGCCTCTGCGCTGCCACGTCAAAAGGCGGGAATACCCCGGCTGCATCTGGCACGTGCAGCTGGGGTAGTCCCATCACATTCACATTCGCTGCCACTGGCAGCGGAGGCGAATGAGGTGGGACCACCACCCCATGCGCTGCCAATCCAGCGTACGGATTGTACAGCAATTGCATGGGAGGCGGCGCCACGGGGCCGATGAGGTCGCCGAGGGCGCGCCAGCAGACGGTATTCGTGATCTTGGCGACGCTTCGGTGGACCGTGATGCGGTTGTCGTGGAGGAAGCGGAGGCTGACGCCGGAGGGGATGTTGAGGAGCTCGGAGAGGAGCTTGGCGCCGTCGTCGGGGCCGGCGATGAAGTGGTCGGACTCGATGCACTTGACGCAGGCGGCGGCCTCGGCGGCGGCGGCGTTGACGAGGAGAGGGGGGAGGGAGGAGACGCGCTTGATGAGGGTGGAGTCGGCGCACTCGCGCTCGAGCCACATGAGGAAGGCGATGACATGGACGGACTCGAGGGGGTCGCGGCGGAGGGCGCGGGTGAGGAGGGCGTAGAGGTCGCGGTCGATGCTGTGGAACTGGCGGAAGGCGTCGTCGGGGACGTGGGGGCAGGTCTCCAGGGGGAAGAAGGAGTGGCTTTTCATGGCGGCGCCTTCCATTTTTCCGTCTCGGTGATTGATGGGGAGTTGAGGGGGTGAGTGGGGACGGCATTGTGTGTGGGTGGGGATATATAGGTGGCGGAGATGCGACGGTTGGAGTGGTGGCTGTTGGTGGAGTGGTGTGACGAATTCTGCAATTTTTGGGGTTTGCGTCGATTCGGAGAAGATGAGTGCCGTTTTCTTGTCTTTGTTTTTTAAATTATTTTTCCCATTTTCGCTCTCAATTACGGGAAATTTGAAATTATAACAGACATTATTTATCTCTCAATTTAAAATTTGAAGGGTACATGACGTCTAAATTAATGTTATTTTCAAACTTAAATTACGGTAATATAGAAGTTTAATTAATATACTTCAATTTTAAATTACGGTAATAATAGAAATTCAATTAATAGTCCGCATACTTCAATTAAACACTACAGCTATTTTGTAAGGATGCAAATACTAGAGTTGGAAAATTTTAAATAAGATTATTTTAGGACGCTAAAATGTTCTTAAATTAATGAAAAATTAAGTTTATCATTTGCGTCCTCTAATTTTAGCTGTGACACCAATAACATAGACGTTTTTTTAAGTGTTGATGATATATTTAGAAACACAAATTAACGTCTTAATGAAATTGTACGTCCTCCGTTCCATATTAGTGGAGACGTTTCTTTCCGGCACACTACTTAAAAAAAAATTGTGTTATGGACTTATAGAAAAATGGTTCCACTATTATAGAACAGAGAGAGTACTTATTAAAAAATATAGGGTTATTTGCCTATAAATACATGAACTTTGAGCTTTTTTTGGTTTTTCCCCAAAACTTTAAAATTTGAATATAAATACATGAACTTTTGATATTTTTTATTTTTCCCCAATATCCCAAATCAAAACACATATGGCAAATTAAAGCTCACGTGGCAATCAAAATTACACCAACATTTGTGTATTAACTAATAAAATAATAAATTTTAATTCCACGTAAGCATCTTTTGTGGACCACACTCTTCATGCTCTTTCTTGTCGAGCTCTTCACGAAGGCTATACCGCCGCCACCGTCGTCGAGACAGCGCCAGAGATGCAAACATCTCCGATCCATAGCCGTCTCCTTGCTAAAGTTCTAACCTGCCGCCACTCCATCTTTGTGGAAAATTACATCAATGGAGGAAGGTAAAGACGCTCACGTGGTGGACAAAGAGCAGCACTGTACGGCGGCAATTAGGAGCCATCCGTTGGCGGAGCTCTCTTGCAGCCCCGGGAACTTCCTCCTTTTAAGTGCTAAAGCTGTGGCACAGGGAGGAGGATCTGTTCGGAAGGAGAATGTCGAAAAAGGAATGGCGAATGAATTGGGTGGGGTGCGCAGAGAAAACATTCATTGCCACGTCGTTTCTTCCATCCAAAACATTTATTTAAGTACTAACTGAGCACAGAAAAACAAAATTTAAACTAAGAATTGGGTGGGGTGCGCCAAACCATGGCAGTAGTGCAACGCCAAGGCGACACTCGAAAGCCCAGGCAGCAAGCTACCATGATGGGCTCTTCCCCTCAAAAAATAAATTTAATATCGTGTGAGTCAATGACTCACATGTCAGATATTAAACTGATAAGAACAGATACTACACTTGATCTTAGCCAAAAGGCCGAGAAAGGTATGCTTTAATTCATCAAATCATGCCTGTTTTATTGGAATTTGTCTATCAAATCCATCTTTAGTCTCCGATATGGGAGGGCGTAAGCGAGTTTTCTATTTGCTAAATATCTCATCCCATAAACAAATTCATTAGGTAGATCTCATGATATTATAGTAGTAACATTAATTGTTCAACCATATTGCACAAAGGAGTGATTCATGATCAAATTTCTTCTACCTTTGCCTCTCCATTTTTGGAGTCTCAAAGGATGAGACTAAAAAGAGCTCTAGTCACAAATTCATCACACTATACACCAACCTACTTTTGTACATCCTAGTACTAAGGAGAAAATTGAAATAAAATGACGAAAACCCGACAATAACGAACGACACTCTTATACTATCTCTGTTGCCCAAAAGTCTCTCCTGGCTTGATGGATTGCCTGCTGCAAATGTCTCAACGTTCTTTGATGGTTGAAAAATCCCATGAACCAGAAGTCGAAGTTGTCCTCCGTCACTATCTCAACATATTTTTGTCGCGGTTTCTTCACATTCTCACTCTCAACTGCTCTCTTTATTTTCCTCAAAGGGATCATTACCTACACATGCATCATTATACTATATCAAATCTCCATCTCAAATTAACCAAAACCAAACCATAGGATTCAAGTGAAAATATGGTAGTACCTTGTAGTGTAGTTTTATGTTAGGAGAAGATAATTTGATGGATCGGTCGCTGCAGAAAGCAACTCTTTCGCTCGATACAAAGAGTAGTCCGGCTATGGGTCCAGACGTGGTCGATAAGTAGCATTGAGAAGCAGTAAACAGTTTCTCACCATCCACAACCTCAAAATTCTTCATGAACACTTTTTCAACCCCTCCAACCTCAAGGATTCTTGCCCCTAGTCTCAGCTTTCCTTTCACCGTCTCGCTAAACTTTGGTCCTATTTTCACTGTGGGGTAGTATAATGAAAACATTTTTGGATCAGAAAATTTTATCAACACACTTTTTGTGTATTCTCTTTTAGTACTAATTTTTGTATGTAATTACCATGCTCTCGGATGCCTTGTGCAAAAATGTGTAGGCTTTCTCTGAGTTTGACAGCTTTGGTGATGGCTGAATTGATTCTACCTGCACCAAAACCATAAACCCATTAACAAGACTTTCAAAATAGTAAAAAATTTGAAATAGGGATTATGAAGAAATTAGAATGCATACTGTGTCTGATTTTGGTAGGAGAAGGAAGGATTTGATATTGGTGAGCAGTGGGATCAGGCAAATATGTTTTAGATGAATATCTATAATCTTTTGAGTTGAATTTAACTCCATACACATTTTGCTTCCCACTTCTTGATTGGTAGTGTTGTAGTTGTAGCTCCATTCTCCTTTCTTGTTTTTGCTTAATTAGTGAAATGTGATGAGTTGATATGAAGTATTGAAAAATGAGGTGTGATGCAAACTTCTGAGGCATAATAGCTTATTTATAGGTGAATGAAGGAGGGTTGTGTTGGACACATGAGTCAGCTTTGTGTCACCAAATACAAAAGCAAAGGTATGATATAATATACTCCTTAAATCTCCAAACAATCTTTTGAACATTCTCCCTATCTTGATTTCTTTTTTTGTTGGTTGATGGTGTGCTGCCCATGTTGCAATACTTAGTACATAGGTGGAAAGTTATTTTTACACATTTTTGCCAAGAACATGTTGAAAATACCCTACTCTATCTGAATTGACTAGATTAGTCCCAAATCACATGCATCATACAAACTTTATTTGTTGACTTCAAATGACATTTGCATAATTTTTCATGAAGTGTAGTTAGAATTTCACTTTTTTAATGGAAAATTATTCAAATCTAATGGCATTTATATTTGACGAGAAGCTATATATAGTACTCCATAGCAGTAAAAGAAGAATTGTAAGCCACCCTATAGATTGCAGAAATAATATCCACAATTATTAAAAAAATACCATTTCATAAAACAGTCTAATATAAAGTGGGGTTACATAATGGGTGACGTAGGTAAAGGAAGTAGACCATATTAAGATATGCCAATTGAATTTAGGAGATTGGGTTTATACATGAAGATGTGGAAAGACAACTTTCCTGAGTTGGCATGCATCCACCACGTCATCACTTCTAACTCCTACATTTGCCAAAGGTCAGAATTGGTACAAAATTTGCCTTTAACCTTACTGTCATATTTATATCTATATCTATTTTACTATGTATATATATCATTCAAAAATTTTAACGTGTATTATGCCTACTATTATAAATACTATACTTGATAGAGTATTGCTTAGCCGGGTAGGAAAAATAAAATGTTTAGTAGATCATCTCTCCACGTGCAACTCATCAACTTTAAAAAAATATTTATGTAAAGTTTCTTTATACATGGTGCCCAACTTCCATTTGTCAAAATCAAAATTTGACTATATAGATATTAATTAAAAATCAAAATCAAGTTATCCTTTAACATGTATTATTTATGTTGTTTTTTAAAAATATTTAACGTGAACAATGCCAACTATGGAACATAATTTTTTCAAAACCAATTTTATCACCTATTACATTATATAAGCAAATTAAACTTGTGATCATAGTACTGCATGTCCTTATTGAATTGTAGTTTTTGCAGTTGTATAACTACAGAGAAAAGTATAAAAAGCAAAGCAAAGCACCTACTTTCTGATTAAAAAGATTGTTTAGAAATTCATACTACTATATCTTATCTTCACTTTTCGTATTTGATGACACAAAGCTGACTCATCCATCCAATTCAAGAACAACCCATTTCCCTTTTCCCTTTGCCTACGAATAGATTGTTAACCTAGCTAAGATTATTGCACCAATTCATTTCAAGTGTATTTGATGAATCGATAACGAGTGGAGCCTCAAACAATCCGACAGAAAGTAAAGTGATGGATTAATTTAGACGTTGTAGGGCCTTTCTAAATGGTCTAGTTCCATGTTTGTCTATTTCCTTCCGTTTGCATATTAATCATAGAGAGAGATTTCAGGGACCATCTTATTTCATACTTACCTGGATGGGGTCAATGAGCATCTTCTTACATACCAGGATGGGATCTGATTGGACAAGGCCCGTGTAAAGGCATGCCTTTAATGTAGGCCTAATCGACCACTTGGACCAACCTCAAGAATACAATGCGTGTGTCCTCTATAATGTAGGCTCATGTATTCTTCAAATTCACCCAAGTGGTCGAGCCTATGTCATAATTTATGTTAGAAGACATGTTATCATGCTGGCCTTGTCCCAAATCAAGTACTACTAGGTTGCAATATGTACATAAGGAGTTTTGAATGTGTAGTGAACTCCAATCGGATTGTTCTGAACATAAGATACAAAATAAGTTCATTGCATAATATTTATAAGCAAGGTGTCTGATATAAGATCGAGTTCAATTATTTTATTCCATCCTATTTTTTTTGAGGTTGGCTAAATAACTAATACTTAAAAAGAAAAAAAAAACATACTACAAAAACAAAATTATGATAAACACTTTCCGTGCTTTCAATGAACATCTGTTAACTACCGTCTCGTACAAGAATAAAATGTATACATACAATTGGTATAATGAATGGATTGATTTTCAACGTTTAAAAGAATGTAAAAAATTAATCAAAAAGCCTATTTAAGAAGAAGAAGGTTTGCAGCTCCTCAGCACACAATCCTCCATAAATTGAGTGAGCTGAGAAGAATAGAGTTCTGGTTGATTCCGGAAATGATCCACATGGGGCGTCGAGATGAAGTTACACGCTCTGACCTCGCGCCCATTTCTCCGTTGCTTCTCGATGAAGGACTCCACAGACCCTGCTGGGATCACCTTGTCAGCGGAACTGTAGATGTATAGCTGCGGACACCTTGGTTGCTCCGATGTTAGCAACCTCATCACATCGGAAAGCCTCCTGTGATTTCAAAAAAACAGCATAACAACTCAAAACGCTGTCACTAGATGAACAAGCCGAGCATTGTGTATGCAAATGAAGCAAGCAACGGAATATATAATACACGAATCGAGATGAAATGAAATTAATTAGCAATACCTGTTTATGGAAGGATGATTTAGAACTACTCCAAAGACCTTCTCGAGAAGGAGAAGCAGAGCTGCCTCAGCCATGCCTGGTTTGACCTCGATGGTGGTTCTGTTTCCAATCGTTACCCCTGTCTTCGGCTCAGTACCGGAACCCTTGGTTGCAACACTATTCTTCTTCAGAAAAGCAGCAGAAAAGCCAGAGGCAAAAACCTACAAATATATACAAGGCATGTCAATGGAGGAAATATAATATGAGCTACATCCAATCAAACATCGAAACTCAAGAAACTAAAGCAATCACTTGTACGAAAAAAATGCATTCTAATAGTCCATTTTCTTTGCTGCCTGGCAATAAATTGGTTATTATTATTGAACAAAGATCAACAATATATATATATTTCCACAAAACAGAGGTGACAAGAAAAACCCAATGAAATATCAACATATGTCCGGAAAATGGCATCAATGTGTCTTCAATTCATTCAATTAGACAAGCAATTGTACCTGTGGATCGGGGACCGCAACAGGAGCAGAATCTACAACACAACCTCTAATCTTATCCGCTAGATCTACATCCTTTTTCTGAAACTTCTCCAAAATAACACCATACCTACAAGAAGAGGACAAGATACATCAATATGTTTCTCACCAATCACTTTATATCAAATCACACATCCACAGCCTACTTACGTGAGCCATCCTGTGTTACTAAACGTATGAAAGACCAAATTCTTGCCATGCTCCTCTTCCAACCAATCAGCAAGATGGTCCACCAGCAACTCCACATCGTGCTCAACCTTCCCCCCTACTTGATACCTAAGCACCTCCGACATTGGGAACGTAAACGTAATGGCATGAAACCCTCTCATAGTATACCAATCCGCATATATCTTAAGGTGCTTCTGCTTTGCACCTAACCATCCTAGCAACACCACTACAGTCCTAGACTTTGCAGACGAACAATCCGACTCTCCAGATACATCAATTGCCCTAGGATCAGGCAAATGCCATCTATATAAAACGTCCGATGGCAGTGCTGGGGCACTATACGTATAGGCAGCCGGCTTGGCGGAATTTGCCAAATCGGCTGACCGATATGAATTTAATAAGGTTGGCGACGATGCCACAAAAGAATAATTAGCATTAGAATTAGAATTAACATTGCTAGAGGGGATAGGTATGTGCACATTAGGCACAGGGACTCGAATCCCAGCCACAAACGACAATTGGGATAACCTAGAAACCGAAATTTTCGACACCCACAATGAATTTAGTTCTTCTAATGGAAGGGAAGTAGAAGAACATGAAGGGCTCGATTGTTCTAAGGAAGAACAAGCGTCTGATGATTTAGACGGCCACAATTTGTCATAGCAATCGGCTGAGACAGAGGCTATAGCTAAGGCAGACGCCGCAAGAACCGGCCTTTGCAAGATTCCGGACAACGAACCCATCATCTTCTCACAAATTAATCATGCCAATTTCACAAAAGAATGGGGAAAAATTTAATCTTTACGTTTACAACCCTAGAGAAATTACAAGTTGATGGTAACAAAATCAAAATGTGTTTGAAAAGAATAGATCAAATTGAACAACCCCGCCTCCAATTAAGCAGGGAACAACAACCTGCGCAAGATCAATAATCAAATAGAGTCCCAAATGCAGCAGAAAACAGCGATTGGATTGGCGAAATCTGAAGAGGGTGAGATGAATTACCTGAATTTGATAGAGGGTTTTGTTATGGGATCGGAGAAATTTTAACGACGGGCTGTCAATTTGAATGACAGCCCAAAGGAGAGTAGAATGCGCAGAGTCAAAATTTGTAATGTTCTTCAACGCGTTGTGAAACAAGGCTATTTAAACCGAATTTCACACGTTTATATACGCAAATTTAGGCAATAAACGTAATTAATTCTCTTTCCATTTTTTAAGGTTTGTAAACGAAAGTTATATCCTTTTCCCCTTTTTAAGGTTTCCAAAATTATGTGAATATAAGGTGTGGTGCAGTTGCACGCCACGTCAAGGTTGTGGGCAAATTCCATTCCCCCATAATATCGGAAGGGATCACCTTATACATTTCATAATACATTATATAATACACTAGTAAATATTTAACAAGTGTATCCTATTTTATGGTAAAAAAGTTATTTCTAGACACTATTTCATTAGCTTTCTCACTACTATATCTAATCAAAATAGTTTTATTAAATTCTTGTTAAAAAAATATCACGGTCAAATTTTATTTTTAAAATATATAAATAACAAAAATTTCCCTTTTTATTTCTTTTTATTATATTATGATGTATACTTTTTAATATCACTAAAAGAACGTCACTCTTATATAAAATTGTAATAACTAAAGCTTGACCAAATTTTATGTTTTGTATAGCTACTAGCTCAATATAAAATAAAATAAAAAATAATATAAAATTTTATTATATATATTCAATAAAAATAATTGCAAAATTTTAATAAGTTAAAAAAAGTAGACATAAAGTTGACTATACTTTTTTAAAAATTCGGTCTCATTATAATATAATCAACTAATTATGTAAAAAAAAAATTTAATTAATTAAAATTTTGAAATTATTTATTAGAGTATATTATTTTAATAATAGCTATATAAAACATGAAATTTGGTCAAATTCTAGTTAATTATATTTTTTTATAAGATCGGCATCTTTTATGGATATTAATAATTAAATAATCTCAAATAAATTAGAAAGAAATAAAAAGAAAATTTTTAAAATTTTTGGAATCCATGAAAATTTAATCTTTTTATATAAATATTTTGAAGTAAATAAAATTTGACTTATTAAATATTTTTAACACCAATTACGTAACTTCTTGATTAAATATAATAAGCAAAAGTGAATGAAATAACAAAACTATTTTGATTAGATATAGTAGTGAGAAAGTTGAGAAAATAATTTTTAGAAATAATTTTTTTATCATAAAATGGGATACGCTTGTCAAATATTTAGTAGTGTATTATAAAATGTATTATGCAATGTATGAGGTGATCTCTTCCGCCATAATATATGTTCATACACTTTCGTCATTAATATTATTAAATAATTTCAATATTTGTGTTACAATTTACGATATCGATCTCATCGGGATGAAATCACACATTCTTTGTGTTGCAATTTGATTTAGCCATTTAGGAGTGGTTTGACCTCCAAATTTTAATTGAATCACACATTCTTTACGATATCGGGTAATTTAAAAACATGCGTTATGTCTTTTTGGATAATTTGGGTATTTTTATAAACTTAAACAAATAAATTAATGAGTATATATCTCATACTTGGATTCGAATAAAATCTATTAGTGGGCATACCTAAATATTAGTAATAATAATCAGATATTAGTATACTAATAACGATTATTATTATTAATAATTAAGTATTTTCATATTGTCTCACCCCAAACTCTATACTGTTACTAAATCAAATTATGTAATTTAGTAGCAGTGTAGAGTTTGGGATGGAACAATATGAAAAGACTTAATTATTTGTAAATCACAAATGTTGGTAAAGTTTTTGGTTTGTCTTTATCCGTTTTTAATTCAAAATGAAAAATTACAATGTTTTAACGTGATTTTTTATTAAGGCAAATGTGACTTCGTTTTGACCCTACCCTAAACCCTAATTTTATTTGACGATTGAAATTTCGTGATATGTGTTAGACAATTAAAATCCGAAAGGTGTTAGACAAATACATAAAGAAAATTACTACATTTTTCATGATTTTAGAGGCAATCAGTTTTCCATATAAAAACATACTGCGTCACTTCATTTATTTAAAATCTTCGGTAAGAATACAAATAAAGTATGTAATTTTAACTTACATTTCAATTTATTTGGTCTTAAGCAATTGAGATTATTAATAGTACTACTATATATACCAGAATTAGTTTATGGTCGAGAACCTCCCACTATCGAAAATATACATTTTTAGCATCCAAAAATGATGGAAAATTCTGGAAAATAGAATACGGGAATAAGAATTTTATTGAAGAATATAATGTGGATATTCGATATGAGAAGGACGTGTTGTCTTATCTGTCCATAACACCTTTGGAGTTATTATCGATCGCATGAATTGCCACATAAATTAATGAACAATATTATACTAAGATTTAGAGATCGAAATATACTTTTCGAATTTACTTATAATACCATATTATCAATAAGAAAGGCATCCACGAGTGGAACAATAATGTTTTAGTGGATAGCCCATCGAAAGTCAATAAAAAATGTAGCGGAGTGCAATTTTTGTCATTAAAAGAAGTGTTGCATGGCATGCTAAATTATGGCGTAATAGAAAAATAAAGATACATTATGTGTGTAAATTGTAATTACTACAATGAAAGAGTACATATATAAGAAAACTTTCACCGTTTCTTTATTTTAATCTATTTTAGCGACAAGAAAATCCAAAAAAAGCATCCTATGTTTTAAAAATTTGTTATTAAAGTTACGTGGAAATTAATAATAACAATAATAATAATACCTTCGTAGAAACGTTACATTCTCACACAAACCAAACCCTCAACATAAATCTCTAAAAACTACTACTCCTATTATTTGATGTTTATATTATTGCGAATTACTTTCCTCAAAACTCAAAACAAAACAACAACATCAAAATCAAAACAACATCGACAAAAATTATGAATTTTAACAAAACTATATACATCTACCAACACTCGTATCATGCACATATCGTCAATTCTAAATTTAAATAAATGTCATCAGAATTCGAACACTAATAAAGTTTCCCAAGCAAATTATTTCTTGCAGACGTGGCAATAATCTTCATTGCAAAACAGAATTCAGAAAATTGTTTGATACGTTTATTGATACAAATTGTAAATCGACAAGATCCATATCAAAGTATGTTCTAAAATAGGCTATTGGCATGTAAGTAAAATAACCTTCATTGCAAATTATGCACTAAATATATATTTCAAAATTTGGTAACAATACATCCAATTAACTTTGTCTTCATTGTTCCTCTGACGTTATATTCTTTATTGTCTCGCAAAAGTAATTTTAACATCGCGCCATAAATATCATCGCTGTTGAAACTCTCATTTTCCTGCTCAAATGTGACGTCAAAATACGTAGCTTGGAAATTACGACTCGCCTTCAACAACATATATCCATTCTTATAGACAAAAATTTAAAGTTATTGAGGTAAAATCATTAGCTCTATAAATGAAAATTATGTAATAAAGAATGACAAGATAGAACAAAATTTTCGACATCAAAAATCAAATTTTGATTATAAAAGTAAAAAATCAGTAACTGATTTTTAATACTTCACCTGACTAATAAGGGGTCTTATTTTCACTCATAATGGAAAAAGCCTATCAAATTGACTTAATCATTTAATTGACAAATTGAAGCCATTTCAGTCTTTCCCTTGTCCTTATCATTTTTCAAGCGGATCTTCAAATTTTTCATTTTGAAAAAATAAGATTGATGGTAACATATAAACATAAATAATGATGTGACACGTACCACATCATTTATATAACTTTAATAGAATCGAATTAGATAGATTCGATGAAACAAAATTCCTTCTAAATGAACCGGATTGACCTAAGAGCATCTTCGAGAGGAAAAGGTAAGTTGAGAAGGTATATTTATCTTCTCAAAAAGGTAATTATACCTTCTTACAAAGTAATGTACTTCAAAAGAAGAAGCTAAATTTAGAAGATAAATAAAAATAACTAACTTTTTACTTTTTCTTTCAAGAAGAGGTAAAGATACATTCTCAAAATGAAAGAATGTATAATACCTCCCCAAATATATCTTCCAGTGGAGCATAATATTTTATCAAGAAGAGGTAAATATGGTAATAGTTATTTTTCTTTATCTCTATTTATCCTTTCCCTTAGAGATGCTCTAATTGGAAAAGAATCTAATGCTGACAATACAAATTGTCGGAATGGTAATTACACTATCGAGTGGCATGAATTTTTTATTTGACACAAGAAAATCCAATTTTTTTGTTTGATCGAATGAGATTCTACTGAAGTTTGTATAAAGTCAAATAAAGTTCATATTCTTTTACTTTTAGCAAATACTTAGTAAAATAAAGCCTAATAGTAGAATAATTGTACTCTAGTTTGATGGGCTTGCACCTTTATGTAAATAATTTGCTCCCCCAGGATATATCAACAACGAGGCTTGGCCCAATTTTGCAGCTTTATAAAGCCCAATTATGAATCGTAAACCTCAGCCAGAATTTCGAATCGTAAACGTCAATCGCATCAATCCGATTCTACGGTGAAAGAGAGTACTACCATTCTCTCTCTCACCACAACAAAATGTCCAATTTTATTTTTTACTACTACTTTTTTTTGTCTATCAATAAATATCTTATTTTAGTTTACTGTATATTTGCAAAGTCACCTCACATTTGCTATAAAACAAACATGTAAAAATAAGATTCAAATTCTACAAACTTTTTTATCCACTTTTTTTTAAAGTAATTTATTAAAACATGAGCCGATAAAAAAGATGGGTTGTTTATTATCGGATGGAGAGAGTATTATTTGTACTGATACATAATTTTAATTTTGCAACATGAATATTGCCCTGTATAATCTTTGATTCATCATTCTTATGTTAGAACTTATTTATTCATAGTTTAATTAGAATGGTGCATTCTAATTGAGCTCATTCACATGCAAATACTCGTGTTAAGTAAATCCATTTGTAGCTTATAAATCCTCAATTATAAATTATACTATCAATTAAGATTTTAATGCATGGTGCATCCAAACCTGCCAAAATATACCTCAGGTGATTCATTTTATTTGGGCTATAGGAGAAGACAAAGGAGAAAAAGAAAAGAAAACCAAAAACAAACAAAAACTAAAAAAAAGAAAAGAAAAAAGAGATCTAAGTCACACATAGACATGAAACAGTAAGACAATCGAAAAGCTCAGCCATACAATGAGGCGAGAGGCTATCAAAAATCTGATCCACTCTCTTTCTCCATAAACTTACCATATCTCATCACTACTTAATCTTCCACCTCATCTGATTCCCCTGTTGCATTGTTACCATCAATTCCACATCATGGCTTCTGCTGCTCTTTCATCTCTGCAGGTTGGCTGCAGCAAGGGCTTCTCCGAGTTCTCCGGCCTCCGCACCTCCTCCGCTGCTCTCCCCTTCGCCAAGAGGACCAACGAGGACTTCGTCTCCGTCATCGCCTTCCAAACCTCCGCTGTCAGTTATCCTAATCTTAACTAACTTATCTATATCAATGCATTGAAAGAAAATGATGATATTCATATGTTTGTGTTAAAAAAAAAGGTTGGTGGAGGCAACAGGAGGGGAGTGGTTGAGGCCAAGCTGAAAGTGGCCATCAACGGCTTCGGAAGGATCGGAAGGAACTTCCTGAGATGCTGGCATGGACGGAAAGACTCCCCTCTCGACGTCATTGCCATCAACGACACCGGCGGTGTTAAACAGGCCTCCCACCTCCTCAAATACGACTCCACCCTCGGCATCTTTGACGCCGACGTCAAGCCTGTTGGCACTGATGGAATCTCTGTTGATGGCAAGGTCATCAAAGTCGTCTCCGACCGCAACCCTTCCAACCTCCCTTGGGGGTGGGTAACTGCTCCAACTCCTTTGAGCTGATTAGTATTTTTGCAATTGTGTTTAAGTCTCCTCTGTCTGTTGCATTAGGGAGTTGGGCATTGATCTTGTGATCGAGGGAACTGGAGTGTTCGTCGACAGAGACGGCGCCGGGAAGCACATCCAGGCCGGCGCGAAGAAGGTGCTCATCACTGCCCCCGGCAAGGGAGACATCCCCACCTACGTCGTTGGTGTCAACGCTGACGGCTACAGCCACAGCGACACCATCATCAGCAACGCCTCCTGCACCACCAACTGCCTCGCCCCATTTGTCAAAGTCCTTGACAGCAAGTTCGGTGAGATCTTGTTTCATTCAAACTACATTAATCCTCCAACATATCGACCTGATCTAAAATCCTAAATGTAGGGATCATCAAGGGAACTATGACCACCACCCACTCCTACACCGGAGACCAGAGGCTGCTGGACGCTAGCCACCGTGATTTGAGGCGTGCCAGAGCGGCAGCGCTCAACATTGTGCCTACTTCCACGGGGGCAGCTAAGGCCGTGGCGCTTGTGCTCCCCCAGCTCAAGGGCAAGCTCAATGGCATTGCTCTTCGTGTCCCAACACCCAACGTGTCTGTGGTGGACCTCGTGGTGCAGGTCGAGAAGAAGACCTTTGCTGAGGAAGTGAACGAGGCTTTCAGGGCGTCCGCCAGCAATGAGCTCAGCGGCATCCTGTCCGTGTGCGATGAACCTCTCGTCTCAGTCGACTTCCGCTGCAGTGATGTCTCCTCCACTGTGGATTCATCGCTCACCATGGTGATGGGAGATGACATGGTGAAGGTGATTGCTTGGTATGACAATGAGTGGGGATACTCACAGAGGGTGGTGGATCTTGCTGATATTGTTGCTAACAACTGGAAATGATGAGAGGGATTCTTTCTCTATTGTTTGTAGACTACTCTTGTCTCATTTCGAATTTGTATTGCTGAAGCAAACAATTTTCCATCCTGCTTATTACTATATGTTACATACTTCCACTTTTCTTATAAAGATCAACATTTATTTGCATATGTTACGTCTCTTCACTTCCACTCCATGAATGATTCATTCTGTTTTATGTACTAATTTGTTTTGAATATCTGCTGTTTTCATTGCAATTTTATCAGCTGTTTTCTTGTAATACAATTAAAACTTTTCAGATCAGATCAATCACAATTTGTGTTTCATCTTCGAACAATCACATATACGACTAAAATCTTATTTCAACATATGGTCAGTATGATTCAGGAAACGTTAACCGCATGAAAATAAAAATAACAATAAATATAATACTCCTAATATCTACAAAAATACAGAGTAGGCATATACAACTTACCGTTGTTACCAAAGGCAATAGTTTCAACAGGGGCACATTATATCCACAAAAATGCAATAACAGCAGACTGAATTGGACTCTGTATGCATCAGATAAGGCCCCTCAAGAACTTAACTCAGAAACAATCTGCTCATTGCATCTCACTCCGGCCTGCAAAATGAGAACGCGAGTGAAGCAACAATGCTAATTGTTTGAATAATGAAAATGCCATCGAGTCAAATGTTGTCTTCAGCTAATTAAGATCAGATAAGCAGGATATTTATATGAAAATAACGAAATGTGCACAAGAACTTTAAATACTATAAGAAAACATACCAATGGGAATTAGTACTGTTCATAGATATGCAAATTATAGATGGTGGAATTGTATGATTTGCAGGGATAAATTTTCCTTTGGCGGAATATTCATATGATTGTGGTTCAAAGACGAGAAAACCACGCAGCACAAATACGCATTCAGCAATTACATTTTCCTTTCAGATCACAGGAAAAAATTCCTTTCCCCCATGCAGAATGTCACCATTAATATTATGTTCATTCCTTACACTTGAACAATCTCATTTTTCATCCGCCATAAAATGTACAGTAACCTCTTTTGGCTTGCAGCTAAACCAATTGTTAAGGACAGATATAATAAAACCCCGGCTGAATGGTTCCAACAAGAGAACGTAATAGAGGATCTATTTTATATCGCCGAATACTTTACAGATGCACAAAATAATAGAGTCACTGTTACAGAAACAGGCATGAATTTCCAATTACACAACTTGACTCTAGATACACATGGACCAACACAAGATAAATCTCCCCTTGTTCTTAATCCTCAAGTTCTCAACCACTCTAAAGCTAATATTCCCGAAACTAACCATAAATTCACTCCCATCAAGGCTGTATAGACATTGCCACTTGCTTGGCTGGTAATGAAATGAATAATAAACGTAGTGTGATACGTGAGCCCGGGGCACAAAGGAGTCCAGGCGCAAATCCTTATGCCTTGAGAAGCAAGTGGGCTGCACATCTAAGGTGCAGGATCTTTTCAGTCTAGGTATGCACTTTTTCCTTCATTTCTCAACTTTCTTCATTGAGATACAAGCTTACATACGCTTTATTATGTGCAACAAATAAAGGAAATTTACATGAACCCTAAAGAAAATTATGCCTAATACTCTCATAATTTATCAAACTAGTCATAATTAGCACTAAAAATATAGCTTTAGGAGTTGTTTTCTCTGCTTATAATCCTTATTTATCACATCAGTCAGAAAAAGTTCCTACCACAGATCTTTAAATCCCTTCACATGTACTATTAAATCAGCCATAATCATCCACAAATATATTTTCAATCCCCAAAAGCAATTCCAGAACCCCGTGAAGTAGATCTTCAGCATCCAAATCAATCATCCTAAAATAGGATTTACAATATTCTCTAATTTATTGCCCCTGTGGGCTGGCCAAGTTGGTGAGTGGCTATGCCATAATTAAAATCACAAGTTCGAGTTTAAGCAATGCCTCTGAAGTCGGGATACCTTTTGAGCACTCAGGAGTAGCAGCTAGGGGTAATTTGCACTTGTAGGTGTGCCTAAACTGTAGCAATGCTTGAATCTTTTGGTTTGATATAGACCAAACTGTAGCCAAAATTTCTAGAATAGTTATTTTTTCTTGATATAGACCAAATTGTAGCTAAATATTCTAGAATAGTGTTTTTTTCTACTTTAAAGTGCATTCTGAACATAGCACCTGAGGCTCCAGGAGCCTTTGTGCCTTTAAGCTGATGTAAGGTGAAACTTGATGCAAATAATTTTCCTTTAGTGTAAATAGGTATAAAAGTCATCTGAATAAGTAGTTTAGAACACAACCTGGAATGAGGTTGTATATAGGAATAAACTATTCACCCTGCATTGCATACATAATTCATCAACTTAGTGAATTTACCAATCACACGAAAATATTCTGAAACATATATTAGGTGATATAACTTCTAGCATTTCTTGTGATATTCAATAGAATTATTAGATATTCTAAATCTTAGCTTTAAAAATGGACAGATTTCTAAATAAGAGCTAATGAAAGAGTAAACAAGATGAGAACAAATGAACACAAATGTAATCCAAAGTACTACTCCAATATATCAAACTGTAAAAGAAGTTAAACACTACATACCATTTGATTATTGAGCCAAAGAGAAAATGTTGCATAATAGGAACCTTCTCCATAACTTCTACTTTATACATCTTTAGCAGCCCACTGTTGACCTTCTTCCAATTAGGAACACCACTAATGTCATCCAACATAGGTGAATGTTCAGCAAACATACCCTTCTTCACCTTCTTCACAAAAACAACACAGGAGAGATACAAGTACTCGTTACAGAAATTCTCTAATATATCATCATTGTGAATGGACTTTGGCTTCATATGCTTGTGATCTATCAGCTGTGATGACCCAAATATGTATGGCAAGAAATGGTAATCATCAAGTCCCCACACACCATGAGATCCCGCCGGCTCTAAGCTATACGTGATTTGTAATTTTCTCATTAACTCCACGTATTTGAAGAACACTCTTGACACCAAGGCCTGATAATCCTCTTCCCTCACAACACCTAGTTTTGCTAAGCAATACAACCATGCTGCAAAATTTGTCTCATGGCCAGTTCCTATAGAATTAGAAGATCCTCACATCAGTTTTAGCTTTCCAACAGATACTAGATGCTAACACAGAATCTACTAAAATCAACAACTAAACAGATCAATTCATCAGTTAGTAAACAAGTAGCAATCAAATTAAGATGAATAATGGCATCAATCAAATCAACTAAACAAGTAGCAATCCACAAAATTCAAGTTATAGCAGAAACGCATCTCCTACCATAATCAATTCGTGAAGCATTGCCAAATCCATCGGTAAAATACGGCACAATTTCCGTAGCAGCTTCGCGAAGTTGAGGAGGCAGAAACATGAGCATAAAGGCCTCTGCCTCGCCGCTCATCCGCTCGTGCCACAGGCGATACGAGACGTTGCCGTATCGCGCGGTCTGCGGCGCCGGAGGGATTTCGTGGACGAAGTCAGTTAGTTTCTGGAGAATCGAGGCTAGGGTTTCGAGGACGGGGGAGACGTGGCAGGGATCGGAGAGCTTGCGCGATTTGGTGGATTCAGAGAGGGAGACGAGGAAGCCGAGGAAGTTGCGGAAGGAGGGGGAGGAGTGGAAGGTGGCGAGGTCGTCGGGGGAGCGGATTCGCTTAGAAGGGGCGGTGAATTGGTGGGGGAGAGTGAGGGGGTCCACCTTGTCGGCGCGGGGGACGGGGGTGCGCATGATGGTCTCTCTGGTGTTTGTGGGGGAGGGAGGGAGGTTCACGGCGGGGAACCGGATGGGGACGTAGGCGAAATTGTCGGAGGGAGTGGGGCAGATTGATGACTCCGGCCCTTGGTCATGGTGCTCCGGTGGTGCTTCCATTTTGGTGTTTAGGAATGTGACAACATAATTGTGGATTTTATATTTTATCAATCCATAAATATATCGTTTAGTTTGATAGTACAAAGGAAATATCACATCCATCTTATCCAATTAGTATTTCCCATGATAATTATTTTCATGACCTCTCCCATGTGGAAAGGTATATCCTTAGTTTAGTAACTCGAAGTCGGAAAGAAGGAAAAAGAAAGAGCTTAGTCCCTGAGGTGTTAAGCAATTCCGAAGCATTCCCTTTTGTAAAGCATTACAAGCCTCAAAATAACTGAATCATCAAAGTCCTTAGTTAGCATTTCGATAAAGCAAATGCGCTACTGAATTTCTGCACCAACGAAACCTCAACATGTCTCAACCTCTGCAGCTCCTCTTCAAAAAAGAGTAGATCGTTACATTATCCATTTATTTACAAGGATAGTTTTGATTCGTTTCTTGCAATTATATCCATGCACTTGGTATTGCTGTATTGCATGTGTCATCTTCGTCTCTTCGATAACGTTCATCTCTCTAGACGGCTCGGCTTTACCAGCTCTTTCCAACAGTTGTGTACATGAATCATCTACTCTTGTTGCTGCGAGGAGGAGAAAGGCAGCGGGCGTTGACACTGTGAAGAAATTGAGTTAGGAGATGGGGCCGATGTGAAGGACTTGAGTTGGATGGATTGGCACAGAGGTGACATCAGGTATGAAAATGCGAAGTTCAACACTGCAACGCTTCGTGTGACATTTTCTAGCGGCTTTCCAGTGGCGGATAATGACATTGAACATGTAATTTTACATCTCAATCTATGAAATAATTTATGCTTAAAAACGCCTAACTAATATATTTTGATTTTTAATCTTATCTGCTAGGAGTACTAATTTTGGCATATCGACTTTGTAAATGTCAACGCATAATGAGCATGATTCATGAACGGCAGACTCAACAGTTGATCAGTTACAACAACAATATTCCAAGGAACAAATTCTTTGAAATGGACATCAAGAAAATAGTTCACAAACATGATAAACAAAGAAACTATGCAATGGATCGATTAACAAACCCATTAACTTCTTACACAATATTGAGTTGGGGGTACAAGACTTAAGGCAGGAAGAAAGATTCAAACATCTAAATCTCTAATATACTAGATGGTTGAAGTTGTTATAATTTTGTGTTGGACTATCGTTGCATTAAATTTCGATCTTCTCCAAGAACTTGCCCGTCTCACAACCTGTCACACAATCGTTCACTGCTCTGGTGTCTGTAAAATCAAAACAATTTCTTAATATAAATATAAAAAACTCAAAAAAATATTACTATATCAACGCATATGGAGAGAAAGAAAGAGGGAGAGAGATGTAATACCATTTCCGTACTTGGCACAGTTGGCAACTGCACAGCCAAGATTTTGATAGTAAAGTGCTGGAGTTGCAAGTGGAGAAACATAACACTTAACCAAACAATCTATGGCACATGGAATTCTTGATCCAAATATTATGCACTTTAAAATGCATCCTCCATAGCATAAAGGGAAGGTGACTGGTGAAGCTGATGCATTTCCTATTATTATTAAGACCAAATGCATGAATAACAAGGCTGATGGAGCACTGCTCTTTTGCTTCATGATGAATTGAGGGATCAGTATCTCTAATTCTCTCTAAATATTGTTTAGTACAATGTTAATCTGAGTAATTATCCTTTGTTTAAATGCTACTACCTTTTATAGGCCATGCTACTAATTAATGTAGATGGTCAAGACAAATGAGAATTTTTGTGAAAATCTCAATGAGTTTGATTTGGTTAATTTTGTATCAATAAGATGACAAATTAAGTAATTATATTTTTCTGGGGATATCGATTGCTTTATGGATGTGGATTCTCACTAATTTCAATTGCCCACAAAAATACAAGTGAATCATATTCGAAATTGGAAGGAACAATTAATGAAGAATCTGGCATGTAAAGTAATTCTGATCTTGTTTTATGTTTGCTATTTGTATTGGTTTATCTGTCACTAAATCTAGATTCTTGAAGATTATATTTTTTTGAATCACCACTCACCAGTGGATCCCAAAACAAAAAGGAATATTATATAATGATTATACCTTGGAAAAGGAGGAAATGAAAATAAACCAGTTGTTAATAAATGAAGATCATACGGAAATAAACATTCTGAAGTAGTATAGATTTAAAAAAAATTCCCCCACACAGGATCGACCTTCACTTTATTGTACTCCAGTACTACTATATCCCAACTCTGGTGTCTTGTATTAATATAAATTTTTCTTTTTCAGTATTACTAATATACTCCTGATTTAATTTTATATAGTGTTTATTATTCAATTCAGAGATTTATAATCTATTTATATTTAAAAAATGAATGTTTGGGTTGATTATTCCAAAACTACGATATATAGGTATACCAAGGGTCCTATTCTAATGTTTATAGCACTCTAATCCAAAATCAAGACTAAATCTCCACCATTGGATTTTAAAATGAGTGGATGAGATTAAAGCTCACAAAATCTCAATAAATAGTAGACAAAATATCAACAAAAGGGTAATATCGTCATTATGTTATCATGTGATAATTTTCGTGAGTGTTTTTTTATATCAACATTGTGTATTACAAATATCAACAATATGGCATTAGAATATCAACATAAGGACAATAAAATATCTAACACATTTTTATTGAGATTGGACATGCATAATATTAAGATTTTGCCTACAATATATTGAGATTTTTTGTTGTATTTGTTGAAAATAGCTGCTTATCAACATGTACGAAAATTGAAATATAATTTATCAAATTTCATCACCCGAACATCGTCGGAACATATGCAATTGAGATCTCGTTGGAATCCTTATTAAATTATCTTTAATTTGATATATTTTTTGCGAAAAAATAATTTAAATTGAGAGAGTTACGTAAATTTAAAGATTTGAGATGATTTTGAGGAGAGAGAAAGTAGTTAGTTATAATTATTACATATAGGATTTAACATTAATACCCTTTTAATTTAATTAATAATTATTTAAATTTAAAATATATTACACCTGACATTATATTAACCACAAGATCTTATAATCTAATGGTTGAAAATTGGTCTCAATTTGGGATTGATAATTAGTTAGCAATTGATGGGTCTTATTCTAATGCTTATAGCACCCTAATCCAAAATCAAGACTAAATCTCCACCATTGGATTTTAAAATGAGTGGATGAGATTAAAGCTCACAAATCTCAATAAATAGTAGACAAAATATCAACAAAAGGGTAATATCGTCATTATGTTATCATATGATAATTTTCGTGGGTGTTTTTTTATATCAACATTGTGTATTACAAATATCAACAATATGATATAAGAATATCAACATTAGTACAAGAAAATATCAACACATATTTATTGAGATTTTTACATGGTTTTATTGAGATTTTTTGATGTATTTGTTGATAAAAATCTGGGTATCTAACATTTACGAAAACTAAAATAAAAAATATCAAATTTCATCATCCGAACGTCGTCGGAACATATGCAATTGAGATCTCGTTGGAATCCTTATTAAATTATCTTTAATTTGATATATTTTTTGCGAAAAAATAATTTAAATTGAGAGAGTTACATAAATTTAAAGATTTGAGATGATTTTGAGGAGAGAGAAAGTAGTTAGTTATAATTATTAGGATTTGACATTAATACCCTTTTAATTTAATTAATAATTATTTAAATTTAAAATATATTACACTTGGCATTATATTAACCACAAGATCTTCTAATCTAATGGTTGAAAATTGATCTCAATTTGGGATTGGTAATTAGTTAGCAATTGATTACATCCCAGCAATTGATTACATCCTGGTATACCAATAATGTTTTATTTTATAATTATAATATTAAAATGTTAACATTATACGGATGATGGGAAGTAAAATTTGGACAGATGATTCCATCTGCTCCTCATGTACAGTTTTCATTAATTAAGCATATATAGTTATCAGTTTGTTAGGATAATTTCCCTTAGCAAGATTTCAGCATCTTGATTGCGATCGGCGGAGGAATAAAAGATAGTCGTGAGAGCTTTGCTCGTCGATTAAACCAAGAACAATGAAGATTTGAAATAAAAGCATGAAAATAAAATAAGGTTAATTTTATTTCTGGATTAATTGAAAAGAATACAAGGTCTCCTATTTATAATATAATATTATGGGTGTATTAGGGTCCTCACAGCTCTTTAGTGTTAAGCTTCAAACAGATCACAATCCTTGGATCCTTGAATTAGATGGTTGTGATCAACTACATTATTAATCGGCGTACATTATTAGAATGGAAATCTATATTATTAGAATGTAATGTTACATTATTGGTCGGTGTACATTATTAGAATGAAAATCTGCATTATTAAATGACACATGACATTAATCTAACTATTAGATGACAAAATCGTGCGGTTGAGATTCAGTTGAATATTTGAACAGTATGCATAAAAAGGATTTGAATACATCCCTAATATTATAAATAGAGTAATAATAGAGATATAATATAATATGACCATATCACAGTTCAACGGATGATTCAAATACAGAAAATTAATCGCATGACCATATATTTAGAGATAGATCAACTGAAATAAACAATTCATTGATTGGTGTATCAATCATAAATTACAAAATCACATGGTAAATTAAATAGTGAGACTATAGGTGGTAAAAAATAGTGAGTAATTGAATACCGAAATTTGCACGCATGCTAACTACGAAGCGAAAAAGAAAAGAGAGAGGATATCTTCAATTAACGGCGCTGCAAACCCTTCTTATGATTCCATTCTGTCCGAGAGTTGGCTCAATCTCCGACATCTTGATCATCGCAGTCGCAAAGTCGGCGGCGAAAGTCTTCGGATTTCCACTGTACTGAGACACGATGGCGGCCGTTGATCCGGAGAAGAGAACTTGATCCGACTGCAGCAGTCCCTTCCTCTGCACCAAATTCTTGAAATAGTTGTTGTCGAATGAATTCGGCGTCACCAAATCCAACGCCGCCAAGTTGCTGTCGCCGCCGGTCCGGGGGCAGCCTCGCCTCCTAGTGCTGGCGAAGCCGGCATCAATGTCAGTACCATTGCTATATATCCTCCCACGGAACAAGAAGCATTGGGATTGACCTAATGTGTGCGCTCCTGCATATACCAAATAGTAATTCATTACTCACTTGCACTACACATTAGTTTAATAGTACTAGTTCTTATTATTCGCTTTGTTTTTGGGTCACTTTTAAAAGACCTAAAACTAATCGGGGTTAAACAACAATTATATAGTGATTTCAACTGTCCTTATTCTTTGATGTGGGATGAGTTTGCAATCCAGCAATTTTACTTACCAGATAGAGCAACCATGTCTCTTGCATTAAGACCCTTCTTGTCAAAAGCGTCAATAAGAACTTGAAGGCCCGAAAATGGATTCGGGAGATCGGTGTTGGCCACGGCTTGGTTAGCGGTCGTAGAATCCCTTCTTCCCAGTTTCACGCTCCATGATGGACCACCAACCTGCATACATATAATTTCCAAAAATTAATTTATCATTCCTATACTATCTATAGTAATTTGTATATGCATACTTACAGCAACAGAGGCGTCGCGTGCGGCTAAGGTGAGCACGTCAGCGCAAGAGACAACGCCGGGGCAGGCACGCTCCACCTCGCGCTTAGCTGCCTCGATAACCTCGTATCCTCTAACGGAGTTAGCGTTGGGTCCGGCCGACTTCTCACTTTGGATGATGGAGGTCTCGTCTAGCAAGATCGAAGCGTCACATCCCTGAACGAAGCAGTCGTGGAAGTGGAGGCGGATGAGGGACGCTGCCATCCGCCGCTCGGCCAAAATAGCGCTGCGGATGGAGTTGCGGATGATTGTAGATGCATTGGGGCATGTAGCGTCGTAGAACGTGGCTGATAGTTGTGCTTCGCTAGAGATGATGCCGCTTAGCACCACCACTAGAGAGATTATAGGAACAACAAATCGACCAACCATTTTGAAGAGAAAGAGTGGATATATTTGATGTGATGAGCTAATTTATACAATTATCGAAAATCTAGTACGTAGTGTTATGAAATTAGTGGGTTGAATTGGAGTGAGGAGAAGAGGTTGATTGGGATGAATATATATAGAGCGAAAAAAGTTGATGTTGTTTGGGGTCTAATGGCTGCAACGCGTATGGATCAATTTAATTAACATGTGTGTTAGTACTAATATAATGTATCTGTGTTTGTATAATTGTACATATGTCTTTCTTGGAATTCAACTATTGGATGTCAATTTCAATAATAAAATGATTTGGGTCAACAATGGGATGTGGATGTGGTGGGGGTAACTTTTTTAGGAAGATTCTATGAGGACGACATGCAGATAACAAATTATTTGTAAAGTCATTTTACGTTACATAAAGTGCCAAAACTCAAAAAGCATTCCACACAGTAGAACATATATAATTATAATGTATATGTCACATGCATTAATTATATTTTTGGTGATTAACAATAACTAGTTACATGACGAATTCAACACAATGTTGTTCCAATCGAAAATATATTATTGTAAAATGCAAAATTCAACTATTGATATCAGGATACTGATAAAATATAAACTCTATTTATTGTACAAACTCAAAACTTTTCAACATAGTGTCAACACAACATCAATCATTGACACTGTGTTGACATTTTTTTGTTATTGTTTCTATTGACATTTTTTAACAGTCCAGATCATAATTTGGAGTTTGTACGATATTTAAAGTTTGCATTTGATTACATCCAATTGATTACATCTCAAGCCGTAAACAGGAGTACTACTTATGTGATTGATATATATGCCTCATGTTAAATGATACTACTGAAATGTAATCAAATGCAAACTCTAAATACTGTACAAATTCCAAACTATGATTTGGACCAAAATAATAGCAACAAAAATATCAAAACAATGTCAACGGTTGACATCGTGTTGACATTATGGAATCGTTATTGTTCTCTGATATATACAATAACGGACATCCTCTTTGTAGGAATGATCATGAGTACTGTGCTTTGCACCAAATCTAGCGCATTCTCTCAACTTCACATGAATAGAGCACTTGAAGGAACAAATTCTTTGAAATGGACATCACCAGAGAATATCAATTTATGCAAATGATCGATTAACAAATCTATTATTCTTATACAAAAATGTGTTGAGAATACAAGACTTGTTGCACGACAGAAAGATTAAATCATCATAACTATCTAAAACAGATAGTCGAAGTTATTACTCCATAATTATGTGTAAATAAAGGCTATCAGTTGCACTAGTTTTGGATCTTCCATTAGTACTTCCCCGTCTCGCAATTGGTCACACAGTCGTGCACTGCTTTAGTGTCTGTAAAATAAAAACAACTTCTCAATACAAAATATAACAAATTCACAAGAATATTACTATACAGTGCATATGGAGAGAGAGAGAGAGTACCATTGCCATTCTTAACACAGTTGGAAACTGCACAACCTAGATTACGATAGTAAATTTGTGGAGATTCAGTTGGAACTTTGTAACACTTTAGCAAACAATCCATGACACATGGAGTTTTGGATCCAAATATTTTGCACTTTAAAATGCATCCTCCATAGCATAAAGGGAAGGTGAATGCTGTAGCTGACGCATTCCCTATTATTATTAGGGCCGAAAGCATGAATATCAAGAATGATGGAGCACTGCTCTTTTGCTTCATGATGAGGGATCACTATCTAAAATTCTTTCTGTTATTTTTTATAATGTTAATACGAGCTGTCTATGTTTAGATGCCAGCTTTTATAGGTCATATGAATTGATGTAATTGGTAAATGAGTAATGAGAATTTTATGTGGAAATCTCAACGAGTTTGATGTGGGTAATATTGTCTTGAGTAAGACAGCCAATGAAATTAATCATATTTTTTCGTGTGGGTTGATTGTGATATGGATGTGGATTCCCATTTATTTCCAATATCCACAAAAAAGACAAGTGGGTGTTTGAAATTTACAGAAACAATTAATGAAGAATTTCTCTCCCTTTTGTTTGTTGCACACAAAATCTTTATTCATGATCAATTTCTTATGTTTACGTACCCGATGCAATTTCTAACTCTTATAATTAGTTAGAAAAAAAAGTCTTATGATCAACTAATTGTTCATTAGACAAACATTTGCTACACTTGTCAAACAATCATTTAACAAAACTATTTTTGGATCCACAAAACAAAAGGACTTTTGTTTAATGATTGTTCATGTACAGAAGACATTACATAATTTTCACCATGGAAAAGGAGGAATTAAAACTAAAATTAAATAATAAATCAATTTGTTCACTGCTTCTTTGATTAAATAAAGATAATAGTTTTAACAGTAATTCTATAAATTTATCATTTTTTCATTACATTATTTTTACCTTGAAAGTACATTGTATAAATTGCATCTAAAAAATATGCTTGCTAACTATAGAGTAAAATTAACAATAGTTGCGCTCCGATTGAGCGCGGAGCCTGGAAGCGGGTCAAGTAGCAGGCTTGTTCTTGTGCAACGGCGGCGGGGTTGCATCGAAATTGTCCATGGTTGAAAGAAAGTCGACGCAGATGTTATTAGCAGTGGTGGAATCGATTTCCATTGATGCTACATAATCAGGAACAGGCCCCGGAGGAACAGCTAATCCCGCGTCTCTCTCTGTCGAATGTAGATCGCTTCGCTTCCTCACCGACCTTGCCTTCTTCGGCACATCTACAATCCTTGTCTTTCCCGATGATGAACCGGATTCACTACTCTTCTTTGTGTTTGAACTCATGGTTTTGGCCTTATTTTATTTTATCCAATAAACTAATCAGGAGAATTGGTTTTATACTGGCCGTCGATCTCTGACTAGATAAATCTTTGTAATAACTGTACTTTATTACAACGTATATATCTTTATAAACACTAGTACAAAACAAAATATAAGTTGAAATCCAGTCGGAATTCAGTTAGGAAAGATAACGCTTTTATTAGATTACACGCTGTAGTTACAAATCCTAAGTGGCAAATATCTGAGAATGTAGCATTAATTAAATAATTGATTTACTTATTATTGGGCTAGATGGAGTATTTTTTTATTGTGTGTGCACTTATTTTAAAAGTAATCTCTTTGCAGTATCATATAATATACATATGTTTTGTAAGGTTATCAATATATATACGTCATTGTTTTATTATAGATAGATATCTATAGAAAGATTAGTTTATTCATTCAATTTAATAAGCGTAAATAGTTTTCGTCTAGTCTATCTATATAAATTAGAAAATTGGAGTATATCTTATTTTATTAATCAGACAAAAGATCTGAATCATTAATAAATAAAAATGGCCTTATCCATAGAAAGATTAGTTTATTCATTCAATATAAGCGTAAATATTTTTCGTCCAGTCTATATAAATGAGAAAATTGGAGTATATCTTATTTTATTAATTGGACAAAAACATTAATAAAAAAAAATTGCCCCCATGCAGAATCGAAATGAGAAAATTGGAGTATATCTTATTTTATTAATGGGACAAAAACATTAATTAATAAATAAAAATTGCCCCCATGCAGGATCGAACTACAGACCTTCAGTTTACAAGACTGACGCTCTACCACTGAGCTATAGGGGCAACTTATGTGCTTTTGCTCGATTCTAATTATTTTTTCTAAATGTAAGAAAATGGATCGAAGCGGGCCAGAGCACGGGTAATATCGGGTAGGGTATCTAGGCTGGGTTGGTGTTCATCTTTCATGGGTCAACAATATCATCTAGTACTACTCCATAAAATAAGCCTAACATCAATGCACTTAGTCCTATTAGGTAGCCATTGGTTAAGGTACCTCAAATGAACCAGCGGACACAAGTCACTATGAATGTAACTGAGTTCAAAGGGCTTTAGCATCCAACACCCTAAACAACTTGAAAATTGCACGCTTCTTCAAAGTTCAAAATGTTATCTATATGCTAAGTGAATACTTCTTTGAAGTGAGAAACAAACAAGCGTAGACAGATTTGAAACTATCATGTTTCAATGAAGAGATAAATTTTTGGAATGAACTTAGAACGCGGTCATGAATACAAATGCGTCAATTCTTTACACTACTTATTAGAAGAAAGAATGCTTCTCCGTCTGTGACCAAATTTTTATCTACAAGATCCATTAAATATTTTACATAGTCTGTTTTCGAAGTGACAATCCTGCTTCGTGGTGCAATCCCAAGTAGAAAAAGCACGGTCTCAAACAGTAAGCAATTCATTGTAATTTGCCTTATTAAATGGAACTACACATTGAGGAAAATCTTTAATTCCATACTCTCGATCGGACGTTAATTGTTCCTTTAATTTCGAACACTCACTTGTATTTTTGTGGGCAATGATAATAAGTGAGAATGCATATCCATAATACAATCAATATACATGAAAAAATATAATAAATTCATTTGCCATTTTATTCAAGACAAAATTAACCACATCAACTCACGGAGATTTTCCATAAAATTTTCATTTGTTATGGCCATTTACATTAATTAGTAGTATGACCTATAAAAGCTACCATCTAAACATAGAACAATTCAGATTAACTTTGTAAAAATTAATATAGAGAATTTAGAGATAGTCATCCCTAATCATGAAGCAAAAGAGCAGTGCTCCATCAGCCTTGTTATTCATGCATTTGGTCTTAATAATAATAGGAAATGCATCAGCTTCACCAGTCACCTTCCCTTTATGCTATGGAGGATGCATTTTAAAGTGCATAATATTTGGATCAAGAATTCCATGTGCCATAGATTGTTTGGTTAAGTGTTATATTTCTCCACTTGCAACTCCAGCACTTTACTATCAAAATCTTGGCTGTGCAGTTGCCAACTGTGCCAAGTATGGCAATGGTATTATATCTCTCTTCCTCTCTCGCTATAGTAATATTGTTATATTTTGTAGTAAGAAATTGTTTTGATTTTACAGACACCACAGCAGTGAACGATTGTGTGACAGGTTGTGAGACGGGCAAGTTCTCGGGGAAGATCCAAATTTAGTGCAACGATAGTCCAACACAAAATTATAATAACTTCAACTATCTACTATAGATAGTTAGATGATATAATCTTGCTATCATGCAATAAGTCTTGTGTTCTCAACACATTTTTGTATAAGAATAATGGATTTGTTAATCGATCCTTTGATGATTATGTTGTTTGTCATGTTTGTGAACTATTCTCTATTATTGTTCAATTTTCAGAGAATTTGTTCCTTGAAATTATTGTTGTACTTAATCAGCAGTTGAGAATGACATTCATGGGAATTGTGTATGTATATGCCAAAGCAGATACTAGTATTTATTTTTATATTTGTGTTTTAGTTGAGAACTTGAGATAATGAGCTAGCTCCTCTGATTAGCAAGCCTATGTCTCCTATGCAGATTTTAAGTTGCAAGGTTATAAGTATTCTAGTTTTTATGTTTGGTAAGCTGTAAAAATGTTGATCAGGCATATGGTTGTAGTTTTGTAGAATATCTTGGATGCTCAGTTTTGAAAATCAACTTATAATAAGAAGGAAAAAAAAAAGTTTTTTCATGAAATCCCACACTGAAACTTCTAAGCTATATATCCACAGACAGAAGAGAATAAAAGAAGAAACATGTAATGGAAGAAAGCATACCTTTCTCGGCCTTTTGGCTAAGATCAAGTGTAGTATCTGTTCTTATCAGTTTAATATCTGATATGTGAGTCATTGACTCACACGATATTAAATTTATTTTTTGAGGGGGAGAGCCCATCACGGTAGCTTGCTGCCTGGGCTTTCGAGTGTCGCCTTGGCGTTGCACTACTGCCATGGCTTGGCGCACCCCACCCAATTCAAAGTTAAAATTCTTTTCCGTGATTAGTGGTGATTTTTCCCTGATTAATCAAATAGGTTTTTTGTTGATATCGGACATCAACTAAGGGTGGATGTAAATTCACTGATCTCTTAGTGTGCTTCTATCTGACTAGGTTTTGGGTGGCATACGCCGGGCTATGTCAGTAGTGAAACACCAAACAACACTCGAGAGCATCGACAGAAGCTTCCGTGGTGGGGCTCTCAACCCGCTCGAGCCAATAGCCCACATATATAAAATTGATAGGAACAAATATTAGACTCCATCTTAGCCAAAAGGCAAGAAAGATATGTTTATTATGTTTTACTTTTTAATATTATGTGGTGCAACTGTGCAAGTATCAACAGTGGGAGGATTGAGAGAAGAGCAGCCCATCAAAACCTCTGAATAATGTTTGTAGCATATCAAACATTGATTGTAGAAAGGTTTGATATGAACTTTGGTGATGGCACAGCTTAGGTATGTTGAGTTGAGATTTGTTAACAAACAAGGCAGATTGGCAGTTAAATGAATGTTTTGACATTCTCTGACTGCTATCCATTTCATAAAGACAGGAAAAAATAACCGTATACATTTTGACAGCACTATCTCAGGATATTTTATCAAGCAACATACAAAGGAAACCTGTAATATATAATGCACTAAGGCAAACTTGGCATTGAAACATGTAACACATAAAGGTTCTTGTTGCTTAAAACAAATTAGGAACTGATTACTTTCCCACCTCTCAATAAAAGGCTTCATTGCTTCTCCGGCACTATGGAGGGCCTCCTTGCAACGATACGAAAGATATGTTAATGTTGTAACATCAAGCAAAAATGGGAAATCTGCAGCAGTCCTCATATTGCGCGTGCTCTGCATGATAAGTGATGGGATTGGAAAGAATCTCAGAAGCAAAAAAAGTGAAATAAGTAGGGAAAATCAGGGATCAAAATATGTGGCCATCTGAATGATTAAGTTTCTATGGAAAAGAATTTACCAAATAGTAATTTGGTAATAGCTGGAAATGGAATACACACCATCCACAAGTTTTAGCATCGAAGCATACACGTTCATTACTAATACTATCAAATACATTATTATACTAGCATATAAGCAAAAATCCCCACCAAGTGAAAAAAAACAGACATTGAATCATGCAGGGATTCGAATCCATAACTTGTAACAGAAATCCTTACATAAATAGGTAAAACTCTGGCCTGAATTTGGCCCACTCAGTCCTCCAAACATCCAATGTGCGCGCGCATGGACAGTTACATGCGCCACCTGTAGATATATTTTCCATGTTTTTGGTCTACGTGTCCAATGTGGGATTAATTAATTAATTAGTCTCATAACTCCATATTATTATGACATACTTTAATCTGTTATTTCCCACTCATCAGGTTAAGAAAAAATGATATATCATGGTCATCTACTCACAACATAAATCAATTATATTAATTTCACCAAATTAAATATTTTGTCACTTGTATGACCTGGTCAAAATGCATTGTCCGGGCTCTAGATTACAACAACAATTTTTACACAGGAACCATTAATTTGCTCTCTTAACTAGAGTACTTTGATTGCAGTATATTAAGTAAATCTAGATAGGCTGCAAATAAAATTAATGAACATGGTGGTGGACAATGCTGTGGAAGTGAATGGAAATGAGAAAACTGACAGTGGCATGGTGGTGAGTCTTTTTCGAACCCTGGTTGTTGAGGATGTTCATGTATGCTTTTCAACATCATGATGGTCATGAATCAACCTTAATTACCAATGTTGTTGAATTATTGCTTCTATTGCAGGTAATTAGAGGCAACAACGTGATTATCCTTGAAGCTATTGAGCCAGTTAGAAGAGCACAATAAAGTTTGCTTTGTTTGTGTATGCAATCTAATTAGGTACTAGTAAGTAATAGTATTATGCGATTTATGTTTGTTTCCCAAACTAATTAGCTAAATAGCCTGTTGTTTTCGATTTATATATACCTGAGAATGTTTGAGAGTTCAAACATTATTCCAATATTTTTTTCGTATTTTCTATACAAATATTATGATCATTGATCACGGTTGGAATTATCTATTTTTAAATTATGTATGAGATACGATACGAGATTATTGTCTTTCAAAAAATTAGGGAGCGTTATGCTTTTATTCGTTTCACAATTAACATAGAGTTACTTTATTTAAATTTTTTGTAGTATAAAAAAATAAGGAGCGTTTCCCTCCTTCCTTTTCGGCTCCAAAAGCTCAAAATAAACAATCGCTTTTTTACTTTTTTCGCCAATGTAATCTCTTCACTGTGACCGTTGCGAATGGTTGCTCTTTTTCCAATTTTTCATTTCAATACACAACTTTACGGCTTATTATATGCTACCGTTTAAAAGAGATATAATATAAAATAAAGGGATTGATCCGATCTTTCAAACATTCAACTACATGTATACTCTACTCCATTTCACGTTTATTTGTGAAATTAAAATAATACGTATGAGATTTGGAAGCTAATTGAGATGATTCCGTGTACGTATATTACATGCCAAACTTTGTAGAGCAAAACACATGTTTGGTAAAAAAAATCCCATTTCTTCCTCTCTTATAATATGCGCAACAACTCCATTCGTGTTTTTTTCTCTTTTTCTTATATGGCCCTTAAATTTCTTTTCTCGATATGTGACAATTATTCATATATAAATGTAAACTAGGCATGCTAACTCATTTTAGCTAGCTGATTACTGCTATGATCAATGATGCTTGGTGTCACAAATAAAAGTTGCAAGTTGGTTAATCCAAATTCACGGGGCTTTATTTAACATCACGCCTAATCATCGGATGCACTTTGATTAGTACTTAGTGCGTAATGTACTACTATATAGTACTAATATTATCGCCACAAATGTGTTCAAGCACCAAGATGTGGATTCAAAATCAAATTTGTTTTTTATTTATGGTTTTTTACCTCTTGATTCGCCTACTCTATCTTGATCTAGTGCCATTATTATAAGCTGGTAGAAGTAGTTGAGTTCATTATAAATAGAACCACATATTGAATAATCATGGTGAAGATCCTTAATTGGTAGTAGAATGTAGGAAAAGCACACCTATATTCTCTAGCACTAAGTAAAGACAAATATTAGTAAGAAGTTACTTCAAGATGTGGACTTGCAATAATTCATGTGAACAAATTGGATCCAACTAAGTTAGTCTGTCATATTTCACCATTTTGCTGATAAACTATACCTTGAAATTGTACCTCTACCTCCTACATATAAATGATGATGTACAAGTCCCACCATCCACAAAAAAACATTACTTGAATCAAACTCTACTCATTCTCAAAATTCTTGTCTTGCTCTTACACCATTGGCATTAACCCATCCATCTACCACCAACCTCATAATCATTAACCTGCAGTATTTACACAAAAACAAAACATTAATTAATTTATTCCAACCACCAAACACTTCCCTATTCAATATTCTTCCCTCCATCAAAACCCCCCTCCAAAAACTTGAAACACACACAACACGCATAGCCTGTTTTAAAGGAGGAAATATGACAGAGATACTACGTTCCCCACCTCAACAACTGCCCTCAACCTCCATCTCTAACGTTGTTGAGCTGTCACAAGCCGGCCATGAGTCGGCTGAATTTTTCAGTTGTGGGAGTGGAGAGATAGGAGAGGAAGGGGACGATGATCAACTGCCTGTTTTGGCTGCTTTCTTGACTGTTTTTAGGAAATCTTTGGTGGGTTGCAGAGTCAGAAGCGGAGTTCAAGAACAGGCCGCAATGGAGATTGGTGGCCCTACTAATGTTAGGCATGTTGCTCATGTTACCTTTGATAGGTTCAATGGCTTTCTCGGCCTCCCCGTTGAGTTTGAACCCGAAGTTCCAAGGCGGCCTCCTAGCGCCAGGTCAGCTTTCGAATGAATTCTTGTCATATGATTGTGTACTTGTGTACTGAGATTAATAATATGTTGTAGTACGAGGGTGTTTGGAGTTTCAACAGAGTCGATGCAGCTTTCTTTCGATGGCAGAGGCAACTGTGTGCCTACCATTCTGCTCATGATGCAGCGGCGGTTGTACTCTCAGAGAGGCCTTGAGGTATATACACATCATATCCGATTTCTGATCAACTGTGTATGCAATTAATTTAATATCCCATTTGCAGTCTGAAGGCATCTTTCGAATCAATCCAGAAAACGGACAGGAGGAGTATGTTAGGGAGCAGCTGAACAATGGATTGATCCCGGATGACATTGATGTCCACTGTTTAGCAGGTCTCATTAAGGTATGTATTGTATCATTATGTATGTGAAGTGGTTAAAGGTAAGTTAGTGATGATGACTTGTGTTGGTGATTTGCGTAGGCGTGGTTCAGGGAGCTCCCGAAAGGGGTGTTGGATTGTGTGGAGGCAGAGCAGGTGATGCAGGCGCAGTCGGAGGAAGAGTGCTGCCATATTGTGAGCCTCCTTCCGCCCACGGAAGCAGCACTGCTGGACTGGGCCATCAATCTGATGGCCGATGTTGCTCAGATGGAACATCTCAACAAGATGAATGCACGCAACGTTGCTATGGTCTTTGCTCCAAACATGACTCAGGTAAGTTGTTCTGAATACTACTTACATAGAATTTGGTTTTAAAAAAAGTACTAACAAGTTGTTGCAGATGTCTGATCCTCTGACAGCGCTAATGTACGCCGTCCAAGTGATGAACTTCCTCAAGACTCTGATTGAGAAGACACTGAGACAGAGAGAGGAATGTGGTCCGGTGATGCAGCCAGAGCCGGAGCCCTCGGATGATGATCCTAAGAATAAAGCCGAATGTGAGATATGCGAAGAAGAGGAGGAGGAAGATGACAAACATGTGGGATCAGACAAGTTAGCAGATGGAAAAGGCCATTTGGGTGATATGTTAAGCAGCAACATGAGGCACATTCTTGAAGGTGGAAGGAATGAATGGAAGATTCGGAGGTCGAAATCGAGAAGTTGGAACGAAGTGAGGAAAGGATTGAAGAAAAACAGCTCGCAGTCAGAGGGTGAGAGAGACAAGGAAGTGAAGATGATTAGGCGTGCCAATTCATGCACGCAGGCACGCCCATGAATCACTGCCTTTTCATCTCTGTTTCCAGTTTTCATCTTTATGTATGAATATATTATTGTTGTTTGCCATTTCATGCTAGTGAAGTCGGAATTTGGGTTGTACAGATTGTTGTTGTTTTCCTCGGAAAACGTTGGAAATTTGGAATCTAATTTAATACGAGTGTTATTTTCTTGTTGCAAAAAGGTGGAGGTAAATTTTGTATGTCTAACTTAATGCGAGTATTAGTATTTGTTAGGTTAATATAAGTTTGTTGAGGAAAGATCAAAGTTTTTTATCTTTCTCCATTGCTATTGTTAAAGTTGAACAACTACAATAATCGGGAGTTTTTAGTATAAATTTATCCGACCCCATAATAAACAATCTATGCATCTGTCATTGTCTCATTGCCTAAAATAGTAAAATGGAGTAGCAACAATATAAGCTCAAAGACTTCACTTCATAATATCTTCATTGGGATCTTAAAACATCTACAATGTTATGACAGCATTCCGGGTTGGCAAGAGTCGGATATGGGTGGAGTGGCCAAACAGGCATCACACAAGTTGTCCCGCCACACGCCCCCCTCTCGACGGCCATTGGGATGGCTACATGATGCCCACTTGCGAGTGGGCATCCATGTAATAATACTTCATATCTTTTAACTTTTAAGTGTAATGAACATTCAATAGTACTAGTGCTATTTTACAGATTGTTCGTTTTAAACTAGAATGCACTCAAGTAAAATTATAAAGTTTAAGATTTAGCCTATAAGTAAATTTAGTAGTCATAGAAATTTCAAATGGAAGTAGAAAATTATAAGGAATTAACTAAGATGTCTATTATCACTGTTGTTTTATTATGCAGGTTATACTTTTTTCTATTAAAGAATGATTAGTTTGATACTAATAGCAAAATAATTGAAACAATTGTATGTATTTATCCGGTATTGGGCCTTAGTTAGAAAGTTTGGAGATAAAAAGGAGAGAATGCCGAGCCCACTAAATGCCCAAGTTAAACAAATGATATCTCTCTCGCGACTCGCACACTGCTCTTTTCTGTGTTTCTTCTTCTCCCCACCACCATTGTTGTCGCCTCTTGTTGCTACCGTCTCCCCCCGTTCAGACACCGCCAACACCCCTCCGGCTACCACTTATGTCACCATAAATCCACCGGTTTTTATTCTGTGATCGGCCAAACTCCGGGTTGTCGCGGCTGTCCCTCGTCTTCTTCGAAAAATGGGGCCGCTAGCCGCCGCAGTCTGCCAAACCTGCGCCTTTAGCTTCGTGATCTCAAAATACCTTTCAATCTTTGCAAATTCCTTCATATTTATCTAATTTGGATTTTCAATTGTTCTCTTCTCCGATTGATTCGAATGCGGAGAGGATTTTCGAGAATGAATTTGCATTGCTTCGATAGAACATTCATCCGTTCTTCGCACTCTTTAAATGCCGTTCAACTCCCTGCTCCAATGTTTGTATTCCTTTTTATTCAAATATGTGTAAATTTTGTCAGAGTTTGATCCGCCAAATATACTATACCAATTTTTGGGGGTTTTCTTTCAGGGAGACACATTTGTGGTATGTGAACCCCAGCGAAGTGAAGAGTGAGTCTTTGCTAAAGCAATACTTGGATATTCTGTCTCCGTGTGAGAGGGAGAATGTGCTGCGGTTACAAGGAGAGGAGATGAGGAAGAGCGCGTTGCTGGCACGTGCATTGGTTCGCACCACGATTGCCAAATGTATGTGTGTGTTTATTTTATGTTTAAATCGATTTGGATTGTGGTTATTCAAGTGTTCTGCATATAAATAGTATGCCGCCAATTGATTGCATGCTTTTTCATATTGCCTAATTTCAGCTTTGTATCTGGAGTTTGGAGAGCTAGGTTTTCTGTGTTTAGATTTATTTTGTTCATGGCATTCATTGAAGATTAGTTTTTCTTAATTAATTTCAGAAGATGGCATATATGCTAAAGAACAAAAAACATAGCACGTACCACAACCTATTTAACAAAATTATAGTATTCGTGTTAAAAAAATCTGTGTGTATGGAAGAGGATAAAGCTCTTTCATGATCAATAAGCGGAGCTTCCTGAAACTTTGGCACTCATAATCATGTTGGGTTTTGGTAGATCAGATGAACTCACCAGTTGAACCTAGATCATTGAAGTTCCGGAAAAACATGCACGGAAAGCCTGAGGTTTAGTTTAATATTGTTTGTTACTTCTTACAATGGCTTGGCTTTCCTGCATCGACATGGTCAATCTTTGCTTTTAAACATTGAGAGATGTTGGCAGGTTTGTTGGCCATCAATTGATGATTGGGATCCACCTCCCTTGCATTTTAACCTCTCCCATACATCTTCCTTGATAGCTTGTGGAGTGACTATTAATTCTCAAGTTAGTTCTCTAATCCTTTTTTAATTGAGTTTTTTACACTACTGATATCAGATTATTAGTCACTTAATAGAGTTGCCCTTTCGTGCCATGCACCATGTTTCATTAACTAAAATACCTGTAAATTTTACTTTCAAGTAGATTGGTATTGATGTAGAAGAAAAGAAACGGAGCATTAAACACGACATTTTATCCTTTGCTCGTCGATATTTCTCCAAATATGAAGTTGAATTGTTAGCTGCTATTTCCGACCCTCAAGTCCAGCAAAGGGAGTTTATCAAATTATGGACTCTCAAGGTCTGGTACTGACATACAATTACTTAAGATTTCTTTTAACTTATAGATAGATCAAACTATCTGAGAAGACCGTTTTGTAAAAACTTCTCACTACGAGCTATCACTTTCAGGAGGCATATGTCAAAGCATTAGGTAAAGGATTTTCTGGTGCACCATTCAAAACATTCACTATTCGCTTCCAGGGTGTAATGGAAGGAGACTCTGAAGCTTTCGATGAGTCAAGCACTAAGGTTTCTCTAGAATATTATTGCTGGCATTCCATTAAAGAAAGCTTTTTTTTTTATCTATATATGGTGTTGGAAAGGTTTATGCAAGATTTATCTATATGGAAATCAAACAAATTAACAATATCCAACGGAGCATGCAGTATATCTATGTGTTTCCAATGTGGTGTTGATAATATTATGATACGATTTGAGTTTGTGTTTTTCAAATTTCTGATGAGAACTTGTCGTATAACTGCTGAATGGTCTAGAGTTTGTTATTTCTCTAATATGTCCAATATTGGTTTCAGGGTTTTGAAATAGTTGTGGATTCTCTGGATGATCCAACCGATGTTTCAAATACTTGGCAATTTTCGCTCTTGGAGTTGGATGGTTCACATTATGCAGCTATTTGCACTGAGAAGCAATCTGCGTTAGATGGTACAACTCCTCAACATGATAACTAGAAAAGAAAATCCACAGATGATGCAAAACTATTTCTTGTTTGTAGGCAAAATAAATATTCCGGGTAAGCTGATGGTGTGGAAGACAATTCCAATTATAGAGGATGAATATGTCTCTGGAACAGATGCAGTCAAGGTGATCTGTGGCTTTCAATGATCTGTGTGGGCATTTGCAGCAATTTGATTGATTGAATTACATGCAACTCATCTTATGTTATAAATTGCTTCATTTACTCGTAAAGAATTCTCTTGCATTTTGCGAATGACAGAAACAAACTAAGTGACATGAATCAATTTGTAAAGCAGCAACTTCAACAACAGTCTTCTTCACTTACACTTAAACTAGATTCAGCTCTGTTTGTAGGCAGCAGAATTGGTCACTATTTAATTATACTTAATTCTGCATATTGCTTTGTACAGTCTCTTGTGTTGAGAAACATAAGCAAAATTCAGTGTATTATGCGAATAAAATAATTTTGTTACTTAAATTAACTTTTATTTTTCCCAAGCCAAGAGATGCCTTGTACATCTTTGATTGGATATGGTTAGACGCTAGCTTTTGCACATAGAGCTAATTAACATGTCTGATGAAGAATTAGATTCTGTGCATTTCAAATTATTCTTAACTCATCTGCTAAGATTTGTGATAAAAAAAAAAGTGGTTAATTAAAACATACTTGTAGCCTATAGGCTTTGTTTACGTTAGTGGGAATTATTTTATAAATAATAAATATTACCCCAACGATGTGCGCTTATCCATCTCTTTCTTTTCTTCTTTTAATTATCCATCTCTTTCATCTTAGTACCTAAAGCACATACACAGTTTGTTATTTTTTCTAATGTAATCATTATTCTTGTTTAGTTGAATTTTATCATATCCCAATTTCAATGCACTATTTACTCGCCAAAATATATGGGCCGTTTGTTTGCCATTGTTGTGCGTGGAAAGTAATAATTCTGCAAACAAAAAACTATGTGTTTGATTTTAAAAAAAATTATGAGTATTTGATTTTTATCTAATAAAAAATACAGAATATAAGAAAAATAGTACTCCTATGACTCCTATTTTCTATTTTTTCTTAGATTTATTGTTTAATGTTATTCCTTTTATCTCACGATAATTCATTTATTATGATTAATTTTTTATTCTATATCTTATTTTATTTTATCTTATTTTTAGTCCTTCTCCACTTACGATTTACTTAAATCATACTATTATGTTATCAATTAACAGTTTATTAAGTGAATTTTAATACGACTTATAATTTTAAATTAAGAATCATACTTATTTATTATTATTTTCTTCTAAATTAATATTATTAAGCATTCTTTTAAGGTTTTCAATACCTAAGTTTTGGGATTTTAATCTCACAGTAATATTTTATTTTAATGATATCCGTATTTTAATTTAAATAGTAGTATAATTTATAAGAAATGAAAAATGTACGAGGGGCACTTATTTTAATTTGTAGTACTATATTCTACCAACGGAGAGTCGATTGGACGCGCACCTAAATTATTTTTAAAGACATTGGCGGATACTTAAATTAAACAAAAACAGTATAACAATATTTTATTTTAATTGAACGACGCCTAAATTTAATAATCAAAGATTTCTTAAGCTATAGCGGTTTCCCGGAAGGGATCACCTCATGCATCGTATACAACAGTACATAATACACCATTAAAAAATTGACAAGTGTATCTTATTTTATGGAAAGAAAAGCTATTTCCAATATAACCTCTCCACTTAAGTAAAGAAATTAAACTACACTAAATATCAAAAACGTATTTATTGAAATCAATTTAAGTTGATTACGCTCAATTTTAATAAAAAAAAAATTAATTTCAATCAATTTTATTATCTTTATATTGTGTTTTTTCTAGAACTCAAATATGATAGTTTGATACAAGCATATTATACGCAGAAGCTATGTTTATAATAAATAAATTTATGAACCTTTAATATTTTATATATTAAATATATTCTTACTTTTTAGTACTACTACTATTTTCTTTCTTGTTACTTGAAGACTGAAGTTTTTCCAATATTTTTTTCTTTTTATGATATTTTGATTTTTTTTTGTTCCTGCTATGTATTTGTACTTATTTCATGATACAAAAATTACTGATATATAGACTAATGTTGCTAATACTAATTAATTGCGATGTTTTTTTTGGGTATAAAATACATAAAAATTAATAGACATACATATATATTATTGATATAGCAGCTAACAAAATTATGAGGAGATAACTTTTGACAAGAAACAAGATTAGTTATTAAAATATGTTGAGAATTAGTGAAACTAAAAGATGTGTAGATACGAAGTGCAAGAAAAATTATTTGAAATAACTTTTCTTTCTATAAAATGTGATCCAACATTACATTTTTTTTTTTTTTTGAAAAAATAAGCATAATTAACTGAAATTGATTTGAATATATATATTTTTATATTTAGCATAGTTTAATTTTTTTATTTAAGTGGAGAGGTTATATTGGAAATAGCTTTTCTTTCCATAAAATAAAATACACTTGTCAATATGTTAATGGTGTATTATGTAATGTAGTATACGATGCATGAGGTGATCCCTTCCGGCAATTTCCTGGGTCTTATAAATATATAGATGCACTCGATTTGAAATATGAGCACTCCAAGTCCAAAAGCTACCGCACCGCTTTCTTCTACGTCTCTATCACATTATTGTTCGTGTTTTTGAATTTCCACCGCATTTCATCCTCTCCATTTCTTTTGCGATTCACGATTGTCTCCAATTTCGATTTCCTGCTCAACAAGGAATGGATGACTCCAAAGTTAGTGCCAACACTCCCGCCGACACCGCCGACCGACAACAAAACCCTACCAGTGGAGCTGACGCCGCCGAAAATCTCCGCGGTAGAACTCCCTTTACGAACCTCAGTCAAGTCGATGCGGATCTTGCTCTTGCACGTACTCTCCAGGAACAGGTTTTTATTTCTTCATCTCGTCTTTTTTTTCTGCTATCCAATACCAATTTAATTAGAAATATGTTTGGATCCTGCCTCTTTTGTGTTTTTAAGAGTGATTTTTTTTCATGTTTTTTTTTTTGTTTCTGTTTTCGTTTTATATTCAAGTTGATTTTATTGTGTGAGGTTTAGTTTCGCTTCCAAATTAGTCATACTGTTATTGAAAAAAATGAGTATTGAGTTTCTGGTGCATAGTGTATTTTTTTCCTATGCGTATGTATCTACTTTTGTGATTATGTATGACATAAATGCATTTTATTTGAACTAAGTAAAGTTTTATCGCAAGAGTAGCAAATTTTCACTTTTTTGTAGTAGTACTATTATTCTGAAATTGAGATTGATGTATTTTGGCAGGAAAGAGCTTATATGATGTTGACAATGGGTGCTGGTGATGGCATTCCTTATGGAAGTTGGGGGAATGAGAGTTATGGGCTTGGAATTGAAAATTATGGTGATGATTATGATGATCCTAGTGAAGAGGACTATGATGGTTCTGATGTTGAGGTGGAGGATGATGATGATGATGATGATGCAGAAGATGCTTTTGATGTACATGCTCGTGGTGAAGGAGTAGAAGATGATAATCAAACAGCAGAATTGGATCCCTCTTTGTTTTCCAGTGATGAGGCCTTTGCTAGAGCATTGCAAGATTCTGAAGAACGGGAAATGGCAGCCAGAATGTTTGCACTAGCAGGGATGAATGAGAGTAGGACTCGGATTTTCTTTGTTTAGTCCTTTATTTTATTAATTATCACTTTTATGAACTATGTAGTGTTAAAATCTCTCTGGTGATTTTTAGTGGTTGTTGGGGATGATGAAGACGTGGATGAAGATGAGGAGGAGCAAGCTGGAATTCTTCCGGTACTTAAGCCATGTTTCAATTTCTATTTCATGTTTCCATTGCTTGTGAATGGGAGGAGGATACATATAATACTTTGGAGCTGGAATTGCTTATTTTCTGTCATTTTGGATGGTTTTTCTTATGGGAACGAATCACGCTGAAGATATGTGCACATATTTTATGTTGATAATTATTCGACTTGATGAAATGTGTATGTAACTTCGTTTTATACTTGAAAAGAGAAGTGTGAATGCAGCTATAGATGCTATTCATGAAGGAAACATGATAAAAGTAAGGTGAAGGCTTATGCTAAGCTCCGTGCTAGCGCAAAATAGTAGAGACTAGAGAGGAGTGGGGGTGTGGGTATCGGGATGTGGGGTGGGCAGGAAAATGGGAATGCTAAAAAGGTTGATGTGGGGGAATGCTTCTCTTACAGTAACTTTCATCCCCCAAAAATGGGGTACAATACCCAATTACCCATGCTTTTAGTCCCGCTCCCCCAAAAGTATCATACCTCACTTAAATATGAACTGCATTTATGATCCATGACTTTGAACAATGACATAAATAACTATTTCTAACTAGATTATTTTTGACAATGACATCAAGCTTTCTCCATGTGCACAGAAGTTGTATACCTGATAGTGGCATGTAACTTTTAGTCTTTTTTAAAGGATTCCTTAGGGCTGGAGCACTTTTTCCATCCCTCAATGAACCCTGTCATACTACATGTCCTAGTTATTGGCTTTCCTCAATTGAATCTGCTTCTGGTTTATTATGGAGCATTTGTTTATCCTCTAAAAGGACCGCCAGTTTACAACTTTTGAATTATGTTGTTGTTGTCTTAGTTACTCTGAAAGGAGGTTGTTAATTGATGTTACTTATCCTATTGGGAATGGTCAACAGACTCAACATATGTTATGTATGCCTGACTTGGTAATTCATGTTTAGGATACATGGGAAGAGGTTGATCCTGACGAACTCTCGTATGAGGTAAATTGGAAGGCTATGTCCTGTTCTCTTTTTCATTCTCATTCTGCACATTGTACTTTGATCTCATGGTTGGCTTCTTTTGCAGGAGCTGATCGCATTAGGTGAAGTTGTTGGAACAGAGAGCAGGGGTCTTTCTGCAGACACTATAGCTTCTTTGGCTTCCGTCAACTATAAATCACAAGACACTCAGGAAGGGATCAGTGATTCGTAAGTGAAAATCATTCTCCATCATTTGCTCATCTCCCCACCTTCTAGTCCCAGATTCATCTTTCACTTATGGTTTGCCAATATGTTAATAACAACTTACCTGTGTTCCTCAGCTGCGTTATATGTAGATTGGACTATGAGGATGGCGATGCTTTGACTGCTCTCTCTTGCAAACATTTATATCATCCAGAATGTATCAACAATTGGTTACAAATCAACAAGGTATACTCTTTTATATGAAAGCTTTTGTACCATTTTGGATATTCCTACCTGTATGCTTCTCGAACATTCGTTGCATTAATCTAACATTAAGTTCGTGAAATCTTGTCCTAATTTAGACGAGGTGTAGAACATATTTGGTATTTATCCCATGAGATGGTCTGGGTGCTTGAGAGTCTGATCCTTGGGTGTTGTATAATGTATATTCTACATTGTCAATTGCATTGTCTACTGTATATTGGAACATAGTTTTACTCGTCATCTCCTTTCATGGTTGCTTTATATTTATTGGCATTAGGGGTAAAGCTAGCTAGTTTGGTGTATTTTTCTGGTATGGGTTGAAATTGTTTACTTCCTCTTTCCCGATAAGGAGATTGAAATCAAGCTTGTTTCACTTCTATTTGCATGTGTAGGTTTGCCCCGTGTGCAGCACCGAAGTATCAAACTCTTCGGGGAAAAGCTAGTAAACTCCATTATCTAATTCTTATACGGTGTGGAGGAGGAGCAAATAAATGGGATGCAGACAAGCTTTGTCTGTCATGCAAGCTTGTATCTTTTCGCAAATTTCTTGGCAACATTATGTTAGCTTCTCTAGTTCATGAATTTTTTGATAGTTCAGATTATTACATCACTTTCTATAGTGAAATTAAAGTCAGATTATTACATCACTATCATTTTAGTTTAATTTATCATATATGTCGACGAGTGAAGTTCAATGTGTCAGTACAAGCGTTGAAAATATAGCTAAAATTTCATACCAGGACAATAAGCATTTGCACGCATATTTGGTTGAGCTCTTAGATCACTCCCAATGGGGGTGGCGAAAATCCGGCGAAAAATCGCCGAACATCGCCGGATTATCGCCGGCCGTTGTGGTGAAATCGGCGATAATTCGGCGATAATCTTACCGTTATTTCGCCAAGCGGCGTTTTTTCGCCGGATTATCACCGAGCGATCGCCGGCCACTGTGGGCGACGCTCGGCGATATTTAAATTTTTTTTTTTTTTTTTCCGGCCCAACGGCTATTTTTACATCCCACCCCTATAAATATTTCCTCCACTTCCTCCATTCATCACCCACAATCTTCATTCTCTCCATTTTCAATCTCTTCTCCCAATCTTCAATCTTCATCAATCTTCCAAAAATTATGAGCTTTTGGAAGAAAAATTCCCGCTCGGGTAAGGGTAAGGGTAAGGGGAAAGAGTCGAGTTCACAAATTCCCAACACGGATGAAGCAAACGAGCAGTGGATGCACTCGTTGTTGGCGATGGGTTCTCCTCCCAGCCAACTTCCATACGCGGGTCCGTCTCCTTTGCAGACTCCTCCGGCGCGGAGACTTTCTCCGTACTTCAACTCTGCCGGCAGAATGCCCTCTCCAGCCGACGATGTGTATCGGCCCCAGTTCGACACCCCCGGATCAACCCCAGGCGACCAAGAATCTCAGGCCGCGACACTGAGCGCGGAGGACTTCGAGGTGGAAACGCCCACCGAGCCGCCTTCTAGGAGCGGGAGGGGGAAGGCGCCGGCGTCGTCGGCTGCGACTGATACGGGTTCCGATGAGAGGCCGAAGCGGGTAAGGACTACTTACACTCTGCAAGAGTCCGAGCTGATAGCCACCTGCTGGTCACAGAACGCGGAGCGCAGCAACTACCAGACTGAGATCATATTCTGGGAGCGGGTTGCCGCGAAGTACAGGAGCCACAAGACTGCCTCAATGAAGGACCATGGCAGCGAGACGATCCGTCGGCATTGGGAGCGCCTCATGAGGGACTGCGGCCACTTCAACGGTATTTATTCTAACTTGTTGGCGAACATGCCCAGTGGCCAGAACGAGCATATGGTCCGAGATGAGGCCATGCAGAGGTATTGTGGCCAGTACTTGTCGAAGGGGTTCAAGTATTGGAACATCTACGATAAGCTGAAGGATCTCCCCAAATTCCGGACGGGGATGCACGGCGCGCTGCACGGGAAATCGGTGCGCTCGCGACTTAGCGTTTCGGAGAGCGAGGGGAGCGCGACCCACATCGACTTTAGTGGGGATGGTCCGCACGAGCGCCCGAAGGGAGCGAAGAAGGCGAAGGGGAGGCGGAAGGGGAAGGGCACAACGTCGGAAGTCGAGTCGGAACCCCACATCGACTTAGAAAAAGCCACTTATTCGAGCAATGTCGCCAATCTGACGCAGATGTACACGCTGTACTTCACCGGCGGCGGGACCCCTGAAGAAAAGGCGGCCCTCTGGAAATGCATCCAAAGCCTGCAGATTACGATGGGCCTCGATCCCGACGCCCCTCCGGTCCCTCCGTCTTAGTTTTTTTTTTTTTTAAATCTTTGTTTATTTGCGTTTTTTATTTGTAGTTTTTTTTTTCTCGTTGTATTATATTTTCCAATGATTAATACAACGATGAATTGTTCATTATTAGTCTATTTATTAAATACATTTGTAGGGAAAATTAAATAATATAAAAAATAATGATGTAAAAATGAAATGTTGAGTTAGGGAGAAATAAGGGAGAAATAAGGGAGAAACCAATGTAGCAGTTGGCTAAAAACTGGGGATAAAATGTGATGCTGATGTGGCGCTGATGTGGCAGGAGTTAGGGAGAAATAAGGGAGAAATAAGGGAGTGTCATTGGGAGTGCTCTTAAGCTCTATACGTCCTTTTCTAATCTTTGTCACCTGCACTTGTAGTATTGATATATTAATCCAATCCTACATGTCATGTGAATCTTGAGTTCTTCTTGTTGGTATCATCGAATGGAATAAGGAAGAAAAGGAATAAACATGAGAATGAAATGATAATTTCTCTTGCTCTTGTGATAAAAAGAATGAAATTGTTAGTAGTGTATATTGGTTGATTTCATTCATATGTTTGGTAACAACTCCTAATGGTGGATGGAGTCAGTTGTTAATTGTAGTAAGTATTGAGAAAAAAGTAGTTGAATACATTAGGAGGAAAAAGGAGAGAGATTCATTTTCATATATAAAAAGTAGACATCTTGAGTGACACAAATTAAAAAGAAAATGTGGACATCTTAAATAAGACGCATGGAGTATTAATAAATGGCTAACGAAACTCTATGAATTAAAAAAAAAAACGTGCAGTAGTAAATTTAAATAAATCCGAAAAAATAATAAAACCCTCTAAATGTTGTATGATGGCCAAAATAACTGTACATCACGGCGATTTACTATTTTTAAACCAAACACGAGTAAGAATTAGATTATTATTATTTGGCTAAACAATTACATAAATTAAATACTCCTATTTAAATTAGATTGAGCAAAGTAGAAAGAATTAAATTAGTATTAGTATAATTATCAAATTTGTTTAACAATTTCACATCAATAAAATATATTTCTTTCCTAAATGTTACTGCCTCCGTCTCACAAAAGATGTCATATTTGTGGGACGATACAGGATTTTAGGAAGTTTTGTTTTGTGTGTTAGGTGGAAAGAGAAAATAATAATATTTATATTAATTTGAGTGAGAAATTTTTCCAAAAAAGTAAATGTGACATCATAGCACAAATTAAAAGAGAAAGTGTGACATTTTTTTTGTGGGACTAAAAGTTTCCTCCTATTAATAAATTTATTAGTACAACGTAATCAGCCATCGTCCCCCAAAACGCGACTGCAACATCAGCAAGAGGAGAGTTTCTTATCTATTTCTCCAAAGAATTTCACAATACATTTCAAATGCGGTGATGAATTCAACTACTCTCACTCCATCCCTCCAAAACTTCTCCCTTTTCGATTTCCCACTCCGCCGCGGCGCCAAACCCTCACCCAAGACCGCTCGTTTCCCCCGAAATTCCCCCGTTTCTCTCAAACCCTTCTCGCCGCTTCACCCACTCCGAGTTAGATGCTCCGCCTCCGATGATAAGGCCGATAAAAACCTGCCCAGAACCCAACAAATTAGCTTAAAACACTCCAATGGCGGAAATAATGCGCTTGATGTTGCCAAGCCAATCGCCTATGCACTGTTCTATGTATTTATTGGGGTTTTCTGTCCGCTTCTCGGGTTCCAGAAACCTGCATTGGCGGCAGCCGCCTCTTCTGCGACAATAGAGGAAAAGGGTCATAAATATTCGCAGTATACTCGGAGGTTATTGGCGACTGTGTCGAAGCTGGTAAAGGTAATTGAGGAGGCGAGAAATGCGGGAAATGAGGATTTTGCTGTGGCTGTTGAGGAGGGCTTGAAGGAAGTTAAAAGGACAAAGACGTCGTTGCAAGAGGAAATACTGAATGGGCTTTACTCGGAGCTGAGTGTTTTGAAAGCAGAGAAGGAGGCACTGATGGACCGTACGGAGGAGATTGTGAGCAAGTCATCTAAGTTGAAGAAGGAGGAGCAGGGTTTAATGAGGAAAGCAAAAGGTGGAGGTGACAAGCTTCAGAGGTTGAGAGAGGAAAAGAGGAGCTTGGAGAGAGAATATAATGACATATGGGGGAGAATTGGGGAGATTGAAGACCTGATTGAGAGTCAAGAAACTATAGCATTAAGTATTGGTGTGAGGGAGCTTTTGTCGATTGAGAGAGAGTGTGAGGCATTGGTCAAGAACGTATTGACTGAACTGAGGAGTCAAGGTAGTCAGAGGTAAAGAATGCATTATATGCCTCGCTGATGAAATTTTTGTTAAGGAGTGGCTCAACAAGTGATAACAAGTGTCTGCAACACCAAACTCTTGAAGCAAAATTATGTTCTGAATATTTTTGATGTCTCCTGTCTCACCATCCCCAATTAGGTTTCCTGGAAATTTCACTGAGCTATAGCCTAGGATTAATTATTCACTCCGATTCAAAATTGATTGCGTATTGTTGTACTTTAACTTTTAACTTAAAAATGGAGATGTTTTTGTAACTAAGATATTGAAACATCTGCTAATGCAATTGTTACCAAAAATCTGAAACCATCATGCTGACATCATGTGCTAACTATTAAACTTTTGCTTTCAGCCAACTAATATTTATTCCATATTCTTGGACCCAGTGCTTCATGAATTTTAAGCATGCTGGTATAGTTCATTAATTTCATTACATCTGCTATCTTGTGAATCTCAATTCCAAGGTACTTGTTGCTGTACATATAGGTCCGACAATTCCTCATCAGCTGTCCAAAGTATATTACTCTGATCCTGCCTTGTTTCTTAATCTGCTGGTCTTATTGACTTACAGTACCTCAAAACCCCCTGCTACCAAGCTCTCGAAGAGTGAGCTTCAGAAAGAACTACAGCAAGCGAATAGGAAGTTTCAGGAACAGATTATTTTACCCACTGTCCTGCTAAATGAGGATGCAGAGTTTCTTTCCAATCAAGACTCAACTGCTTTTGCTCATCGGATACAACAAGTTCTCAGGGATTCGAAGGAGATGCAAAATAATCTGGAGGCTAACATCAGGAAGGCTATGAAGAAACATGGTGAGGAAAGACGCTTTGTAGAAATCACACCACCAGATGAGGTAGTAAAAGGTTTTCCAGATATTGAGCTGAAGTGGATATTTGGAAAGAAGGAGGTGGTAATACCAAAAGCTGCAAGCCACCATTTACTTCATGGTTGGAAGAAATGGCGAGAGGATGCTAAGATGGACCTTAAGAAACGTCTTCTGGAAGATCCGGAACTAGGCAAAACGTATGTGGCTGAAAGACAGGTATGCCAAAAATGCACTTGTGCTAGTTGTGTTTCTCATGCACTTATTATGTTTAGTTCAAAATAGAGCTGTAGAATTATCTTTCATTTTTATAAGATATTTTTTTAGCTGTAATTTAGTGCAATTGTTTTATGCCTTTTCTATTTTCATGGATATTCAGCTTGACTTTTATGACTAAGAAATTTAAAGGATCATGTGACAATGTTCTTGTAACATCTCTTCTTTACCGGTTGATGGCCTGAATGACATATATGCTTCCGTTACTCCTACCATTTTTCTTGATAACCCCTCCTATTATTATGGTCAAATGGCCTGGAATTTTATTACTTGCTCCAATATTGTACAGTTTGTGAGTACTTTCGTCACATCTTTATGTCTGGTGCACCAAACATTATGAAAATAACTGTCTTGCATGTATATATTGCTACTTTTTGCTTGTTCGAGACTTACACTCTATCCCTCGGAACCCTTCCAGGGAGGCTTCAGCTCTAACCCCTTTGTTCATTCTTCTTAGCACGGTGGGACATGCAACACGTGTAAAAGTAATGGATTTTAATGATGAATATAAGTAAAAATAGATAAAGATTAAACCACAATTTTGATAAGGTATAGCTAGTAGATACACAAGATCTTGTCATGTACTCCCTCCGTCCCATAGTAGATGTCACACTTGGGAGATGGCACTGGATTTTAGGAGATGTTATTTTGTGTGTTAAGTGGTGAGAGAAAATATAATTTTATAATTAATGTGAGAGGGAACTTTTTCTAAAAGAGGAAATGCGTCATCTTTTGTGGGACAAGCTAAAAAGGAAAGTGTGACATCTATTATGGGACGGAGGGAGTATTAAATTATTCAACTATCTTTATAAAACAAATAATTAATGCTATTGTTGTGCAATCATAATTTGTAAGAATACGAATTATTTTATAATATAAATAAATTGATAGATATATTATCACAACACACCATTTTCCTCAGATATAATACTCCCTCCATCCCAAGGTAGATGCCACACTTTCATTTTTAGTTTTTCCCACAAAAGATGTCACATTTTTTTTGGAAAATGTTCTCTTTCATATTAATATGTAAAAATATTTTCTCTCTCCTTTTAACACAAAACAACATCTCATAAAATCCTGTGCTATCACCCACGTGTGACATCTACCATAGGACGGAGGGAGTAAACAACAAGGATATAATCAAAATTTGTAAAACAATGCTATTTTATAACAGGCATAGGTTTTTATTACAGTTGGTCAAGCGAATAGTGTGTGTCTGTAAATGTAAAATCTTGGCTTTCCGAGTTCTTTTTCCTGGTTTTGAAACTTCATCCTTTGGAGTTGTTTGCCACCTATTCTCTACTTATCTGCTATAACAAGCAGATCTTGAGGATCCAAGCTGAAGCTGTCCTTCAGTGCGGTGAAGTAAGGAATTTGCCTATATAGGAGTTTGAAAATTATTTTATTTTGTTTCTGGCACCCCCCAATGAATTGGTCTTATTGATGGAGGAAGTTATTAGAGATTGTCTTCCGTCATCTCTTATGTTCCAATTGCATGATCTGATAGTTTATGTATAGCTGCATTGCCACCTTTTGCATATATATATAAGTGGTAGGGAAAGTTCACGGTGTTGGATTTGTAGATTTTAGAGGACAAGATAAATCTGGAGCAGGCAAACAATTCTATCCTCTTGTCCATTCAGATCTTCCTTGTGCTCAAATCCAGCCCTTTCTGAGTCCTTTTTTGAAAGGGCTCTCTTTGCATATTTGAATATACAGATTCTTTTACTATTCTTTATTCTGACTTGCGAATATATGATATAGGGGCGTATTCTTCTTGATCGGGATAGAGTAGCATCAAGGACATGGTACAATGAACAAAAGAATAGGTGGGAATTGGATCCAATAGCTGTTCCCTATGCCGTGTCCAAGAAGCTTGTGGAGAATGCTCGAATAAGACACGATTGGGCAGCCATGTATGTTACACTTAAGGGGGATGACAAGGAATATTATGTGGACGCAAAAGTAAGATCATTTACTGATCTCTTTGACAAACCAAATCTCTTTTCAAATCAGTTTTGCCAGAGTCATACTGTTATATGGTTTTGTCGCAGGAATTTGACATGCTGTTTGAAGATTTGGGGGGTTTTGATGCATTGTATTTGAGAATGATAACAGCTGGAATCCCAACTGCAGTTCAGCTAATGTGGATCCCCCTCTCAGAGTTGGATATCAATCAACAGTTTCTTCTGATACTAACACTTTTCCGTCAGTGCTTTACTGGATTATGGAGGACTAGTGTTGTATCACGTGCAAGAGATTGGACCTTTGTAAAAATAAGGGATATTAATGATGACATAATGATGATGATTGTGTTTCCCGTTCTGGAGTTTGTTATCCCCTATGAGGTAGTTGAATTATTCATTGACAATTTGAGCTCTGAATCTTACTAATTTGGTCCACTTTTAATTCTCTTATAACCAAGTGTGTGCCTATTTTTCATGTTATAATGATATCCCAATGCATTATCCACTACTCTTTGTTTGCTGATACAGGTGAGGATGCGTTTGGGTATGGCTTGGCCAGAGTACTCCGATGTATCTGTTAGCTCCACTTGGTATTTGACATGGCAATCTGAAGCTGAAACGAACTTCAAATCAAGGAAAACAGATGGATTTTTGTGGTATTTTTGGTTTTTGGTTAGGACTGCCATATATGGATATGTGATCTTTCATGTGTTCCGCTTCTTGAAGAGGAATATTCCAAGAGTACTTGGTTTTGGGCCTTTAAGGAAAGATCCGAACTTCAGGAAGTTGCGGAGAGTGGTAAATTCCTGCTTTGCTAAATGTCTCTCGTATTGACTTTGTTTGACTTGAACATAATTTAGATGTTCCATAGTCTAGGAACAAAACAAACTAAGAACCTAATTTTGTTCTATTCTGATAGTATTAAATAATCTCATTTGTCAAATCTTTATATCAGTTGTCATTACTAAAGGGATGGGAAAATTTGTTGTATCATTGCATTCGTCATACTCAACCACAATGTTTGTATACTATACAATGAGTTCAAATCTACCTAGTATCACGTAAAGTAGTATCAATGCAGATAGCTAGAATTCTCTAAATAATTGTAGTCCAAGGATTCCATAGATAAAAAGTGGGATTATATTCCGCTTGTGCAATTGCTCTTGGCTAAATCTAGCAGAATTAAGAAAACATTGTCTTTTAATCTTGGGTTTGAACATTAAACCGCACTGATCCTTTTTTAGCTCAGGATGGGGGGCATCTATTTCCAATTTTTCCCTGGTTGAACTCTGGCAGAGATGAGATTGTGGGACATTCAGGGTAGACTCATTTATAACACCACTAGCATCCACATTTTCTCATCTAGTAAGATGTAAACTTGATCCAAGCTTTTGCTCGCTGACAAAAAAGAGATGTTTGTCTGAGAAAAGACCAAGCTGCACGAGCTTGATTTTTTGTGCATGATACATGCCTGTTTGAACTAGATTTCATCAAGAAGTTTGAACACAATTTTGACATATTTATGTTGGCAAGTTTGAACACAATTTTGACATATTTATGTTGGCAGCCTTACACTAAATTCAAAGACCATATGTGAAATTCTGCCAGCTCTTAGTTGTAGGGCATTCCTATACAATTGTTACTTTTAATTTTGCTTTCTATTCATATTCCTTCATCATCTTCATGCCACTTTATTTTTCATTGTAAAGTTAGTTTGTTTATATTAAAATGAATTTGGACTTCTTTCCCAAAGGATTATCAAGATCTTCCATTCTGAAAAAAATGAGGGGGTATGAGTAAAAACCATTGGGAAAGGAAAGAAAGCATCTGCTTTGCTAAGGAAAACAACGATATTTGCTTCTTTTTATTATGTTTTAATCTGTTGTTGAATAATGTAAATTTGTCTACTTTTGGATATTGAAGTGTCATTGATTGTGCGTTTATTACCTTCTATACTTTTCTGCAGAAAGGTTATCTTAGGTATAGGTCCAGGAAGATAAGGCAAAAGAGAAAAGCTGGTGTTGATCCAATCAGCACTGCCTTTGATCATATGAAGGTTTCATCATATGCTCATTTATCTCATTATTTCAGACTTATAACTATTTCTAATTGTTTTTTGTCAATTCTTTTAGAGAATAAAAAGTCCTCCAATACGACTCAAGGATTTTGCGAGCGTTGAATCCATGAAAGAAGAAATCAATGAAGTTGTGGCATTTCTACAAAATCCTAATGCATTCCAAGAAATGGGAGCTCGTGCACCTCGGGTATGGCATTTTATCATATACGAACCAATACTGGATACTGTTCTCTGGGTAGTTTGCTCTCTATCATGTGGGTCATGTGTCTACTTCTGGTGACTTACATTTTCATGACGACCAACACATTTCCCTATTTCACTTACAAACATAGCTGATTGGTTGTATAGAAATGTGTCTTTCTAGGTGAGATACTTACTTGATGTAGCCTTGAAGTCACATATTTTGCATTTGGCAGCTATCCTTAAACTAACAATATGCACTGATCTTTGCGGTTTTGGTACTCTCCTAAGTTGTCAGTTGCCATCATTATCTTTGTCAAAACCTTCTCCTTTCGGTTGATATCTGCTTCTAATTCTTTGAAGTAACATCCTGTTGTTTATTGAGCCTATCATCATGTTCTTGATGGTAATGTTTGTTTAAAGTATATAGGTTAACTCAACATATGAGTTGAACCTGAGTTTCATACTTGTGTCACAGGGTGTTCTTATCGTTGGTGAGAGAGGAACTGGTAAAACATCCCTTGCACTGGCTATAGCTGCAGAAGCCAAGGTTCCTGTTGTAGAAGTAAAAGCCCAACAGCTGGAAGCTGGTCTTTGGGTAGGCCAAAGTGCATCAAATGTTAGAGAGTTGTTTCAAACTGCACGTGATCTGGTTGGTTATTCATTCCTATCATTTAACTCTATTTTGTGCGATCGAAGTGTTGATTACAGCAAGGACTGTTATGAAACTTGTACCGTCGTGGGTGTTCCAAAGGGTCACATAAACACCGCATTGGTTATTGCATGATATTTTGATATGTATATATTTATCTATTTTTGTGAGGAAAATAAAGTTATGCCAGAGCCTCGATGCATTCGCCAATTATGACGTCGATGGTACTGAACTGGCTCTGGAGAGTATCGAACTGACCGGTGGTGAGTGCCTCGACCGGCTTCTCCAATTCTTTGAGACGTGTTTCAGTGCTGCGAGGGATCACTATTGAACATGATACGTTCACCGCACCGGTTGATATGTAGTAAAGGCTCTGAGGTGGCTGGAATGATGAAGAAAAAACACACTCATAGATGATATGAACTGGAAATTAAATATGACTGAAATTGCGATTGTATAAAATTAACTGGAATGAGAAAGGTTCATCCTTAGGAGGAAATGGCATTTATTACTATTTAATTTCAGTCTCCCTTATCATTGCATCCTTCTTTTCGTTCACATCACGTTCTTTCTAATGTACTGTGATTCTGTGAACTAGTCCTTTAACTTTTTGAGTTTTTCCTCCTCCTTAGTCCTTAAGCATGTGCTTAACCACCAATCTTCCACTGCATCTTTATAAATGTAGGCTCCTGTCATTATATTTGTCGAAGACTTTGACCTCTTTGCTGGTGTCCGTGGAAAGTTCCTTCACACCAAAAAGCAGGATCATGAGGCATTCATTAATCAACTTCTCGTGGAACTTGATGGGTAAACTTATGTTTTCTTATTAGTTTCTGATTTGCATGATTAACTGTAACACACTCTTTTTGGATTATTACAAGGTCTTGAATGACATAAATTAATTGCTAATTGCTCCTTTCTTTGTGGTGTATTTGAAATATGAAAGAACTTTACTTAAATTTACTTTAGAGCATATTCTATCTTATCTATCTTCCCCACGTAGAACAATGTCTTCAATTGCGTTTGCAGATGACATGGAGTGCCGAATAATTTTATTTTAATTTATTTATATTTATATACTCCCTCCGTCCCAAGATAAGCGAGCCGCTTCTTTTTCGCACTAATTTGGGAAAATGATATAAAATAGTTGAAGTGGAGAAAAAGTAAAGTAAGGGAGAATTATGTAGAGAACTCTCTCTCCACTCTAACTATTTTATATCATTTTTCCAAAACGAGGGCGAAAAAGAAGCGCCTTGCTTATCTTGGGACGGAGGGAGTATATATTTGTGAAGTTACTATTCAACATTATTCCACTTGCAGATTATGACTTCCTTTCAGCCCACACATTTGGATTTTTTAGCTGTACAGAGTACCTAAATCATGCATGTTAGATTTCAGGATACTTAAATCACACATGCATGTTAGATTTCAGGATACTTAAATCATACATGCATGTTAGATTTCAGGATACTTAAATCACACTGGAGATCTGACTTATCACATAAATATGTCCTTCCTGTTTTGCATTTGCTATATTCTCTTAGGTTTGAGAAACAAGATGGAGTTGTGCTGATGGCTACTACTCGAAATCTCAAACAAGTTGATGAAGCTTTGCAGCGTCCTGGTAGAATGGATAGAATATTTCATCTTCAACGACCCACTCAAGCAGAAAGAGAGAGGATCCTACATATTGCTGCAAGAGAAACGATGGATGAGGATCTCATTAACTTTGTTGACTGGAGAAAGGTATTGAAGTTACAATGTTTTCCATTGTGATTTTATCATATATATGCTTGAACTAGTTACATATCTCATTATTATCTTTTTTCTTTTTGAATCCATACTTTGGTGGGGTGCTTGCCATCTGGCCTTTTGGCATATTGGTTGGTCTGCTCCATACTCAAAACTCAAATATCACCAATTTGATCTGGAAATTAGGATAGATAACTGGTCTTTGCATGAAGATACTGGGATCAGGTTTACTGAATGCATGAGCTAAATTGGAAACATACAGTCCTTACTATTTTTAGCTACTTTTATTACTCTGACACTCTGTTCATTATCAGAGATATTGTCTATGTAATTTCAAATAATACCAAGTGTGGGATAATTTGGAAACTTATTGTCTATTGCTAATTGTTGTCGCTTCTACAGAACCAAGTGATTTTTTGTTGGAATAAACTTCCAAATTACACTTTCTCTTGGAGCCCATGAATTCCAAACTATTGACCCATTTATTCTCCTTTCGAACCAATCAATAGTTCTGGGAGTGAAATGATCATGTACCTAATTATATGTGATAACTTGAAAAAATGAATTAAAGTTTGAACTTGTCTTCAGTTGAATTCTTCTGAAGGCAATGAAACTCTAGACCTGGGTTAATCTGAAATATAAATGGTTTATATTACATGTTGATATTGGTGCTGTAAGATGTTTCTACTATCTTTAATCCTGTTGTTTATCATGGACAAATTGTGATTGTGCACACAAGAACAATAGGATATTAACGGGTACTTAACTTAAAATAATTGGTGGTCCGTCTAGATTTTTAATTTTTCTAATGCGAACTCAAAAACTTTTTGACTAGCAGATAACAATCTTCTAGTTACAAACCTGCAGGTTGCTGAAAAAACGGCTCTTCTTCGTCCTATAGAATTAAAACTAGTCCCACTGTCTCTGGAAGGTAGTGCCTTCAGAAGAAAGTTTCTGGACACAGATGAACTTTTGAGCTACTGCAGTTGGTTTGCTGTAAGAACTATTGCCCTCATCATTGATGTTCATTTTCAGTTTGCAAAGTCCTCATGATTGGTCTGTTGTCCATGATTTCATGTGAACACTGAATCTTGATCCTTAAGTCTCTTCTGCTTTTTATTCTTGGTCATGCTCTTCTGTGGACATTGAAACTCATAGATGGATATAGACCATGTGTCAGGACTCAGATACTAGAAAGCGTTTATCTACTTATGTCTGTAGTGGGCAATTAAAAATCAGATCTATATTACTTTATTGAAGTGTTATGTAGATTTATACTGGTCACTAGCAAAATTCTGTTTGTATTGGCATTTCTTTTGAAGTTTCAATCATCGGTCCTTTGATGCTATTATGATAATATGAAACTGCATTCCTAAATACACTCATGATTTTTGAAATATCACTGGACAGTAAGTTATGCCTGTTGTAACCATTGCCCACCATGCATTTTACAAGTATTTTTCAGTAGGCTGTAGACATAAAGACTTGTCAATTTACACATTTATTTTACATATGTATGTCCATGTTGCAGACTTTCAGTCCCTTGGTCCCTAGATGGGTTGCGAAAACCAAAATTGTGAAGAGAATAAGCAAGATGATGGTGAATCATCTTGGTCTGACATTGACAAAAGAGGATTTGCAGGATGTTGTTGACCAAATGGAACCATATGGTCAAATAAACAATGGAATAGAACTGCTAAGTCCACCTCTTGATGTAAGCTACTGTATTGACTACAATTATTGCTAAGTAGAGTAGTCTATACTGATTAATATATGCAAACATATACTGAGAACATTCTAATGTAAAGCGCATCTATGTTATGTTCCACTGTGTAACACAGCTGGAAGCATTTAAATAAGCTCATAGCTCACTCGACTAAATTTAAATTTGATATTCTGCAGTGGACCAGGGAGACAAAATTTCCCCATGCAGTCTGGGCTGCTGGCCGGGGTCTCATGGCTCTTCTGTTACCAAATTTTGATGTTGTTGATAACCTTTGGCTTGAACCTTCTTCTTGGGAGGTATGTTTTCTCTTTTCACAACAGGCATACTTTGTAATGTTTTGCATTTATTGTGAATAGAAGGTCATCATCCTCTTTGTTCTGAAGATACGTTCTGTAACTGCAGATGACTTTTTCCTTTTTCTTTTCTCCCTTCCAGTATATTGGTTGCATATTTCATTTCCAGTTCTTCATATCTAGATCTCTTATTTCCATTTCAATCAAGTTCACTTTTAGTGATGAAAATTTTTACTTTTAAAATAGTCTAATGTTCTTCACTATGATTTAACAGATTTCAAAAGCAAAATAATTGCAGTAATAAAGTGGCAACTTTGGCTCTTTTAATTGCAGGGAATTGGATGCACCAAGATTACCAAGGGTAGGAATGACGATTCCGTAAATGGGAATGTTGAGACAAGGGCATATCTTGAGAAGAAGCTTGTATTCTGCTTTGGCTCTTATATTGCCTCGCAGCTACTACTTCCGTTTGGAGAGGAAAATATTCTTTCTGCCTCAGAGCTGAAGGATGCTCAGGAGGTTGTAGCTGTCTTTAATTTCTCATTCTTCATGTTCATCACGACTATATCTTCATCTGACTCTACATGGTCTTGGATGCAGATTGCTACTAGGATGGTCATTCAGTATGGGTGGGGTCCGGATGACAGTCCAACAATTTACCACCATGGAACTGCGGTATTAATCTTCTAATGTTTGTGATGTTTTTATCCATTGCAAGGGGCACCACATTGACCCACAAATAGGAATGACAGGTGGTCGTTGTCACCTCATGTAGCAGTTACCATTTACCTTGTTAAAGTTACCCCATTCAATACCTTCACAACTCAATATTTTTACAAATAGAGATCTTTTAGGTTCACTCTTCAAGTGCTCTGCTTCTGAACAATTTTGCTTTGATAGTGCCTTTTACCTTCTCCCCAGTTTACACTAGAACTTGATTTAGACATCTGTGAAAATCTTCTCTTCTTAGTTGTTTTAACTCAAGGATGATATCTACTGGAAAACTCTGTATATCCTACTGATCCACCACCAGTTATGTTTTTTTCAGTTCTCTATTTTGGATACTGGTTGGACTATATGTACTCAAATCTCTTTATATCTGCTTAATTTTTAATATTGTTTGAATGAAAGTAATTCAGTTAATATCAAGAAAACTAATATATCACAGATGATAGCCATCTTTTAGAAATCATTACAAGAGCAGTGTAGTTGGTCAGTCTTCAATGGAAATCCATGCTTTGCGATATGGTTTTTTCAGCAAATGGGGTTGGGATGTGGGCTCTAGGAAGAAACTAGCACCACAAAGAAACAAACCAAATATCTGAGCACAAGATTGTTCACTTTTGAGTGCTTCAAGTTGTTGTGTATCTCCCTCTGCATCTGTATCATAATGTCACGCAGAAGTTTATTTATTAAGTCTGAGAAGCTTTCTTCTTAAATACTTATGCTGCAAGCATATTTATCTCATGATTATTTCACAGGCGACAGCTCTGAGTATGGGAGACAACTTTGAATATGAGATGGCTGCTAAAGTTGAAAAGGTATGTTACTTGTGCGTGATTGTCTAAGATTGTAGTGCTCTTTAAATATCCATATATGAGCTAAGCCTGTTTCCCCTTCAGTTGCTTTTTTCTTTTTTAAGTGCATTATACTTAAGAATACTCTTCCACCCTCCTTACCTTTTCAATGACTACAGCCAAGCCCCTTCCCCACCACTGCCACCTGCTGACCTATTTTACTCTCTCCATTCTCCAAGGGGATATAAAACGAAAATCCTACTTTTTGACAGAATTCATGGTTTTGGTGTTCAAATGACTGCATCCAAAAGAGACTATACTTTTCGGTCCACTGAATTTTCCTTGTGAATAAAGCTGCTGATGTGTACTTTCTTCTTGCACTTGTTGTTCAAACTGGTATTAATATTGAAAATTCAAATTAATGATCTGTGGTGCCAAGCAGGATGTTGCAACTGCAACTCATAATTCTATTTAAGTCAGTTATCTTAATGCATACTCCCTCTATTTCTTGTTAATAGAGGCATTTCTTTTTGGCACAAAGATTAAAAAATAGATGATTAATGTGTTTAGTTGAGAGAGGATTAAGTAGAAGAAAGAATAAGGTAGAGAAATGAAGAGGGCATAAAGTAGAAGAAAATGTTTGCAAAAAATAGAAATAACTCTATTATGTTGAAACATCCCAAAACAGGAATACGACTCCATTAACGTGGAACACAGGGAGTACATTTTTTCTCCTACAATTTCCGTTTCTACCTAGAAATGTCATTTCTTAATCGACATAACTGAATGTCTGCAGATTTACAACTTGGCATATGACAAGGCAAGAGTTCTGCTTCAGAAAAATTGTTTGGTCCTGGAGAAAATTGTTGAGGAACTCATTGAGTACGAAATTTTGACAGGAAAGGTATGTATTCAATTTCCAAGGTGAAGGCCTTATTCTTCAAGCAGCATTGTGAAAACTAGTTGAGAATATAACTGGGCTTATTTTAGGGTAACTTTGTTTCTATTTTTTATTTTTTAAAAATTTTACTTTACTTTCAGGGCTTCTCTTAATTGTTGTGATGATGTCGAAGAGATATGTCAAACTTATTAGATCCAAAGTATTTTTATGCTTGGATTAGTTTTATTGTTAAAACTTGAACTATGTTTAGTCTTAAAAGTGAGTTTTTTTTTATAAACCAAACAAACTATCGAAGTTACAATATACTTAGATTATAGAAGTATTTGATGCTTTTCATATCGAAGTAAGTGAGTTTTTGTTGCTTAATTTTTGTTCATTAAATTAAAAATTATGGTAAAGATGCCCATATTTATATTACTGCTGAAATACACCATCATTTCATACTTGTTTTGAAATCTTAAATTTGCTGAATAAGATGATTCTTTTGTCCTTGGGAATGCATGAGCAACTTATTTGTTTTTTGATACAATAATTTTTCTACTTTTTTTTTCTGGCAGGATTTAGACAGAATAATTGCAGAAAATGGCGGGATTAAAGAAAAAGAGCCATTTTTCCTTTCGAGCAGCAGTTATGATGAGGTATGGTTATGAAGCATATAAAAACTATTGGAATCAATTTCTATATCTTGCAAAAAAAATGATAGTACTAGAATTTGTAGAAGCAAGGGTGCCAACTAGCACCCGAATAGCTAAAAATTCCAATGCTTATCCACAGCGCGTTTCATTTTTTTCTTATTCAGCAGTAACTTGAACTGAATTTACATTCTTCTTGAACACTAGTTCAGTCTGTAAACCACATTAAAAAAAACTGTTTTCTTGATTGCAGGAAACATCACGAAGCTCGCTTGATGGAAACACACCAGCAATTGCCCTTTTAAGTGCGGCAAATTAGAACTGGTTGGATAGTTTAGGACATAGCTTGGACGGCTAAGCTGCTAAAGGGGGGATGAAGAAGTTAAAGAGGCCTGTAAAAGGAGAGAGTGTATTTCAGTTGAGATTTGAGAAGTGTTGTTTCAAATTTTCCTTCTCAGCAGTCAGAAAGAGGTACCAATTGTGCACATATGTGAAAGGCAAATAGATACTACAGTAATACTTTTTGTTTCAATATCTTAGATTAATTCTTAAGATATATATTTCCAGAAATATTCATTTTGTACCATAGATGCCTTGCATCTTCTTCCACGGAAGCTGTTCATGAAATTTGAAACGCTCGAGAGAATATTTTTTTCGTTTTAGTTACAATTGCATTAAATATCAATTAAAATAATGGATCAGTGAGCAATTCAATTTGAATTGCTGCAAGTTTTATACCCTCAGACTTATTCGTTTCAAATTTCTTAATCTGGATATGACTTGCTTTCGAGAACTACCATATAATTATTTACCCTCATCATATGAATACCCCTATAATCTCTTCCTTTTTGGTTCTTAATACAATAGATGAACCAGTATTGTAAATAAATTCTTTTGATCATTGTTAAGTTACCACCTAAAGATTACCAATTCCATATTTCAAACTAACGTCACTATCGATTTCGATGTACTGATGAGTAGTAGTTCTTCCGGTATTCCCTAAAAAGACTCTTTATAGGAGTAGATGACATTAGTTTTAATGCTCAATTAATATATAGTATGAAAGAGAAAAAAATGATGAAGTAATATTAATTAAAACTAATGAGCTGTGAAGAACTAATAATAAAAATATATACGAATCAAATAATACCCTATTTTTAAGAACAGTGGGAGTATCTGCTTAACATCTCCAAGAGTTGCTCCGGTCCCCTTGAAAGTAATAAGGCGAACAGAGATGGATGAATATGAACAAGAAAAACAATCTACTTCCCATAAAAAGTACTACTGATGTTTTAAGATAGATACTCAAAAGCAATATGACAAGGAGCAAATCCTTCATAAGACCAGAACAATAGACTAAAAATACATGCAGCTCAAAACGGTATGTAATAGGGGGGATGTGATTGATCAGTAAGTAAGAAAATGGCAAGCAATAGAGACGAATGCCCCATCATATAACATATGCGCGGACATCTTCAAACCCTTATGTATCAACAGCTTTTATCGAGTTACGATCAATCTAAGTTGTCATCAGCATTACCATTGGTCTTCGTGCGGTATTGACGACCTGGTTTCTGAGAACTACGTGGACCTTCATCAACAGCTACGTGGGCTGGTTCATCTTCTTCCATTGCAGAGATCTCACTTTCTTGGGTGTTCTCTGCTGTAATATCAAAAGACCAGCGTTTGTTCTCAAGATTTTCTCGTGTTTTGAGCTCGCTGTCACTCTTTGCTGTTGAGTCATTTTCAGCTTTCTTTTTTGGAGTGAACACAATGGATTTTGGTAACTCCACAGGCATCTCCTCCATCAACGTATCGCTGTTTCTTTTCCTCAGGTCATGGAAGAAGTCAGCATGTGCTTTTCGATTTGATTCTTCATCCATATTGTCTGATGAATCAAATGTATAGCACGTGTATTTTTTAGGGTTTATAAGATAATCAGGAACCCCTGCCGAATATTTAGAAGGATCAGAAGCCTGTTCAGACACTGAATTATCACTCATCGCACGAGATTCTGATGCCAAATCACTGGCTGCCTGCTGATCCTCATGAGTACTACTTTCAGGTCCAGCCATGAATCTAACACGTTTCTGTGATTTGGTGTCCATCGAAATATCTCTTTTTCTCAGGATCGGCTTAGGATTACCTATACCTAACTCTCCTTTTTTTATATCTTCAGCATCCAAATTTGTGGCCATGGAGCTATCAGAAAGTTGTAAACCATCAAGTTCTCCAGTAGCCTCTGCATCTTCTCTCAGTCTAACTTTTGCAGCCGAGTGATTGGCCCGAGGATCTTTTGCAGTAACCTGGAAAGAACTGGGAAGCTCACCATATCTACAAACTTCTTCAAGTTCATAGTCAGCACATTTCACGTTTTTTAGATATATCCGGTCATCAGTGTCTTCCGAGCCAGCAGCGACTTTGTCAAATTCATCTTCCTCGTCCTGCATAAAACAAAAACAAAAAAGATGAAATTAAAAGGGAAACAAAAAAAACCCATATATGGAAGCAAAAAAGACCAAGAGCAAGAATTATAAATTGCACTATAACAGCAAATTACCAAGTTGTGAAACAGAATGCATATAGTGGACTTAATGACCTGGTGATGAATGTGTAGCATCAAATACACAATGCAACCTTTACCAGCAGACTCAAAATATAACTAAGAATTATTCTGATAGCGGGAAAATTATGCGTGGGGAAGACAATATCATGTGCAACAAGTGAACCTCTTGAAATTCAAAATATTCCACAAATGTATGTCCGTACAGCATTTTCAACCACACATCTAAGGGGCATACAGACAAGCATAAATGCTTTATATTATTTCCATACAGACAAGATGTGAGAAGAGATGCACAATAACACTGATGTAATGGAGATGCATAAAAAGCCTAAAACCTCTTGGGATGCATCGCCAAGATGAGAAGCATACTCTCTGTACCAACTATGTTTACTCAAACTCAAACCCGTAATGTTAAGAACACATGCAGTTAGAAGAGATACTCCTAGATCTCTTCCCCAAGGGACTGTGCAAAAGCTCCAGACAACAGAAATTCACTGCACTTTCAGTTTGATACCAGCCTCTGATGCAAGCTCCAATTAAGCAGTACTGTAACACTATTACCTAGCTTGTATATATACATGACACTTCACCATATGAATGCCCAAAAACACTAAGAACAACACAATTACATGTAATGACATAATATCACACGAAAGATAAAGTAAAACACTAAGAACATATTCCTGGTTCTAAGGTTTTAGGTTTGGTAATCTGCGGTGTGATGACACTGAGGAGATATGGTTTTGCCCATGTATAAAGTTGGCACAAAATTTAAATTCGAACTTAAAGAAAAACAAGAAAACACCATGATCCTTCTTATCACATCTGTCGCATTAAGCAGCAATTAATTTCTAAAATTGAAAAAAAAATGTACATGGAGTTGGCATTTAATTTTCAGGAGTTAGAAATATCACAGCACGAAATCATTTGCAATATAAAACGAGAAACATTGAGCATTATTAAAAATAAAAAAACCTCGTAATCAAGGGTGCAGTCGCGCCCAATATTGGACTGAACTTCCAAATACTCCTCAACGCCAGATTCGCCACCACCGCCGTTGTTATTGTTACGGCGTCGTTTGGCACCGTCAATTTCCTCGCCCTCTTCTTGTTCTTCTTCCTCCTCCTCCTCCTCCTCCTCCTCTTCGTCTTCCTCTTCGCTCAACTCGTTAAGATCCGATTCTAGGTCAAAGGAGGGTTCAGATTGGGCGCGGTCTTTTCCTTGTGGAGTAGTATCCTTGTTGCGATTCCATTCTCGGCGTTCGATTTCTTCATCGGTGAGGGACCAGAGGGCAGGGCTTACGCCGGCGGATGGCGCCGTATCGTTGCCGAGAGCGCCGAAGACCTTATCTACGCGAACTCTGAAACTATCTTCCATTGCTGCGTCTGGGGCTATGCCAGATTTCTCTATATTATTCGATTACAATCGACACTTCTATATTTATAAACAAAATCTATTTCCAATTCTAAACATAGGAAATTATTGAAATACAAGTATTATAAGGCGGTGGTTTAGTATCCTTCCTTGGATTACAAAATATTTATTCAAAGATAATAACTTATTGGGCCATCCAAGAATTACTCCAATGTTTAAATTGCATAGAGGTCCAACTCCTAACAACTTATTTATTCCTATTCCCCCGTCCCAAGATAAGTGACTTGTATTCTTTTTTGGTGTCCCACTATAAGTGACTTATTTCCATTTTTAGTAAAAAGTCATCTCTCTTACTTTATTCTCTCTTCTCTCCTCTACTTTTCCCTCTCTCATACTTTACTCTCACCACTTTAACTTATTTAAATATCATTCCTTAAATCCTGTGCCCAAAAAAAATAGGTCACTTATCTTGGGACGGAGGGAGTATTATTTTGAAATGCCCAATTCTTAGTGTTTTTTAATTGTCACATCCCATTAGTTTTGAGTCGAAGCATTTTTTAGTAGGCTATTTTAAGCTAGAGTGGTATTTCATTCGTTCCATGATAAGTTCCATGTTAATTGAGTCATTTTTTATTTTACGAAATTCTAATATAATTGAATTATTTTAATTTTTAGTTAATATTAATTTATCTCTCTTACTTTATTTTCTCTTCGTCTTTATAGCACTTTATTCTCTTTATTTATTCACCGCCCACTTAACAAATTATTCTTAATCTCTGTATCAAAAAGAAGAGTCTCAATTAACAAGAAACGAGGAAATAATTTTTAAAAATAATTAACATAATTAAATTTCTTAATTTTATTATCTCTCTTATTTTATTCTCTTTTACTCTATTTTTTTAAAATGTAGTATTATGTTTCACTTTACTTATTCTCATTCAAAATCAATTTATTAGTATTTCTTAATTTTTGCATATAAAAATTACTTTATATTCTCTTATTTGTTCTTATTTAACTTAATTCACTAAATAATTATTATTTTATCTTAGTAATCCAAAGAAATACATTAGCATTAATAGAATATAAAAAAAAAAAATCATTGATGCACCGCAACATACGCAATGAAATTACACCGAAGCATATTTAACAATTTCAGTATATTATGTCAGTTATCAAAATTATATATAGGACAATCACATAGACCTGAATATTAAAAATTAAACTGAAAGGGGAAGGTGTCCAAATGGATGAAGGTATGGATTTTTTTTTGATGTTTTTTAATTTATTAATACCGTACATTAAACTAGATTGGCAAGCGTAGTAGAACTAACGTTCTCTCTCCGATGATAACCGCATCTCCAATAGCGGCTAGCCCACCGGCTAGCCGATTCGCATCGCTAGCCGGTCAGCCAGCCGAACTATTGGAAACGGTCCGCCGCGAATCTGCGAAGAAACCGGCTAGCCCACGCCGATCGGCCATCGCCCATTTTTCGTTTTTTTTTTGAAATTTTTTTAAAACCTATATATACGCGATTTTAGTTTCAGTTTCATTTGCACCACTTGTTTTAACGAGTTTTTTCTCTCTCTAAATTTCTGTACAAGAGCAACATCGAGCGATGGACAACAACAACGAGTCCAGTCCGGCGACGAGCGGATCTCAGACTCCCACAGTACCCGTGGGATCTGGATGGGGCCAGATGGGCGGGCAGATGGGCCCAAGGTTTAACGTCCCTTGGCAACAGTTGATGGAGATGATGGCGGGAGCGCAGGGGGGGATGCAGGGGGGATGCCGTGGAGGATGTCGGGCGGGGTGCAGGCCAGCGGCGGGCAGGCAACGCCGGGGTGGGGAGGTATGCCCCAAATGCAGCAACAGATGATGAGGATGATGTCGGTATGGCAAGGTGGTCGGCGAGTCGTCACAGCCGCTGTTCACGACACCTCCACGCATAGAAAGTGGACGGAGGATGAGTACGTCGGCGTGGCCAAGGCATGGTTGTCGATTTGCGACGATCCGCTGGTTTCGAACAACCAGCGGGTCGTCAACATGTGGGCTAAGATTAGAGCAGCCTACAGGAGGGACTGCCCGCACGGAAAGGACTACAGCGGGGAGGAGTGTCGGAAGGGGTGGGAACGCATCAGGGCCGCGGTCAGCCGTTTTTTCGGGGTTGTACGCCAACGCCCTCCGTATGCTGACTAGTGGGCAGAATGAGGAGGACGCCCGCAGGATAGCGGAGAGTCAGTTCCCCATGCCGAGGATTTATAAGGAGTTCACCTTCTGTGAATGCTATGTGCTGCTGAAGGACTCCGAGAAGTTTCGGGCGGGGTGCGACGCTGGGTGGCCGAAGAAGCAGAGGCTGAACTATTCCGGCGATTACAGTAGCAGCGGCGGCGGATCCCACGACCTCCCCCCGGATGCTGAGGAGTTTCCGTCCCCTCCATCCTTTACTCGTCGCCCTTGCCCGGTTGGCCAAAAGCGGGTGCAACAGGCAGCGAGGGGAGGATCCCCCTATCCCCCAGGAGGTCATCTCGGCACCCCCCCACGCGCGTACACTTTATTCTCGCGTAAAAAAACGGTGGAACGGATGTACAAGGTCTTCCAAGAGTGGAGGGCCGCAACTGACCCCACGGAGAAGAGGTTCCTTCAATCGATGCTCGAGAACATGCAGGTGGATTTGGATGCCACGTGGGCACTGGTGGGGGGCTCAGACGTGGGCTCAGATACCCCGGGTGGCGGCGGCGACAACGAGGAGTAGAGAGCGGCGGGATCGTGTGTGGAAGCCCATTTTTTTTTTAAAAAAAAGCATGTATTTTTTTTTTTATCTATGTACATTTTTTTTTTAATGAAATGAATGAATTTTTCCGTATATATGTCTCGTAAATTTAATTCTGTAATTTAATCGTAAATTTTATTCCGTAAATGTAGTTTCTTTTGAATTATTTAATTGCGGCTAGCCTATGGCTAGCCTATTTACTTAAAATGATGAAATGACAGGTGGATTTTTAGTGCTGATGACGTGGTAGGGAGAGAGAGTAGCTAGCCTGTGACTTTCCTATTGCTATTGGAGATGCTCTATTCACCGTCACTTGAAAGTTGAAACTAATTGCATAATGCAGTTGTGATTTCTTTTATATGAAAATTACATAAAATTAAATGTGATTTCTTTATACTAGTACTAGGGGTGGCAAATCGTGCGTGTCGGGTCGTTATCGTGTCGACACGATAACGACACGAACACGATAACAACAAACACGAACACGACCCGTTAAGAAAATCTCAAACACGAACACGAACACGACCCGCTACTCTCAGACACGAACACGACACGAACCCATTAATGACACAAAAATAAGTATTAAAAAATGAAAATAATAAGAATAATAATATTAAAATATTATGTGTTAATAAGAATAATAATATTAAAATATTATGTGTTAACGGATAACACGAACACGACACGAACACGCATTGCTAACGGATAACACGAACCCGACACGAACACGACACGAACACGACACGAAATTTTCGTGTCCTTAATGGGTCGACCCGATAAGGACACGAACACGATAAGCTCTGACCCAAACCCATTAATTTCGTGCCGGTTCGTGTCGTGTTATCGTGTCGTGTCAAAAATTGCCAGCCCTAACTAGTACGGAGTATTACTTAATATTTTCTAACGTTATTATAAAATGGTGCGATAATTATATTCGTGAATTACTTTCAAAATAACATTATGAGATGAGATCATCTATTGAAACTTGCAAGATGAACACACCATCTGGAAGAATCAAACGCACCTTTCAAACATCACTACATCGGTATTATTAACTATAATCATACAATAAAAAAATAATGGCAAACTTAATTACATCACAAAATCAACCAGCCACTTGAATAAAATAATCTTTTCCATTTCCTTCTTATTCCAAGAATTCTCCATGCTTACCAATTACCCACCCCCATTTTGCATACATAATCATATAGGAGTATAAATTTAAAAGCATAGTAATTAAGCATTAATTTCATATGGCTTTGAAGCTGAGATATTTGTCAAGTTGATTACGATCGCGCTTCTCTAACACCACCTTCAATCCATACTTCATGTACATAGTCAAGGCCATCTTAGGCACCACCGGGTGGCCCTCCACCACCACCACCCTATACCGGAGCAAGATGGAGGCGGCCGCGAACTTCATTTGGTAGTAGGCGAAATCCTTGCCCAAGCAAAGGCGAGGGCCCCCGTTGAAGGCCGTGAACTTGTAGGCGGACTCGCTCATGAAGCGCCGGTCGCGCAACCACCGCTCCGGCTTGAATTCCCTGCAGTCACTCCCCCAAATGCCCTCCATTCGCCCCATTGCGTAGATCGCGTACACAACTTTCGTGCCCTTCTTCAACACCGTTCCATCTGGGAATTTATCATCCTCCAACACCTATTACATTCATTACCAAAACTATAATCAATTTTATATATTGAGTTTATCTATTTTTTTGTCCTAAAGGCATTAAATAATTCAGTAGTAAATTGACTATTTTGTCTCATCATTTGAAATAGAAGTTAGGTAATCAATACTCTATCCAATATTCATTGTTTTATTTTTTGGGAATAAAATATCCTGCAAAAGTATTCCGCCGATCGAAATGTGGCATGTCGATTACCAAAAATTACACGTAGGTTACTCAATCGATGTGTAATTTCGGCTTTCACGTTCATATTTCGATCACTAGAAAATTTTTTCCATGACATTTTTTTCCCAAATATAAAACGATGGATACAAAATCATAATTACCTAAAACGGTGGGAGCTTTTCAAGTAAACATTTCAAATATTGGAAAAAGTTGACCATTTATCAGATAATTTATTTCGTGGACGGAGAGAGTATTACTAACCTCCTTGTGATCAACAGGGACAGAAGGATAGAGCCTAAGAGCCTCAGACAGTGCAGCATGCAAGTAGTCCATCTTCTTCACCTCCTCCGGCCTCAACACAACCTCCTCCTCCTCTCTCTCTACATTTCTCTCTCTAACTATCCCACAAACCTCCTCCAAAATCCTCTCCTCCACCTCCGGATTCTGCCCCAGCAGCCAGAAGAACCAGCTCAACGCCACCGACGACGTATCCCTCCCCGCCAAAATGAAATTGACGCAAATATCCCTCAACAACTTATCCGAAAACGCCCTCCTCCCATCCTCCTCCTTCATCCCCATGAAAACAGTCAACAGATCCGTCCTCCGCCGCCGCTCCGCCCCCTCCGCCGCCATCTCCTTCCTCCTCTCCCTGATCACCTCCTCAGCGAAGCCGTCCACCCCCTTGATCGCCTCCCTCAGCCTCCCCTCGCTCCCCGCCCCCATCCACCGCATCGCCCGCCACACCAGCGTCGGCATCACGAACCGCGCGATCGTCGCCTCCGTCGCCGCCTCGAACGCCGCCGCGAACGGGATCTCCGGCAGCCCCGGGCGCAGGCACCCCGGGTCCACCCCGAAGGCGATCATGCACACGTTGTCGAACGTCAGGCGGAGAAGGATGTCCTGCAAATCAATACACTCGGATTTCTCAATCGAATCTTCTAGAACCGGAAGCAGCCGCGCGTGGACGAGCTCCAGTAATGAATCCGTCGTCATGCGGCGGAATTTCGCTGAGTGGAACTCCAGGCTCGCCGTCTTCCGCTGGCGCTGCCATATCTCGTCGTCGGCGCTGAAGATCCCATCGCCGAGGAGATCGCGGACGGTGGCGCGGAAGTATTCGCCTTTCGGGAAATTGGGGAATTTTGTCTTGAGAAGGTATTCCAGGTTGCGCGGATCGGATGTGACTATGCAGTTGAGGTTGGTGAACCACGGCCCCTTGAACATGAAAGTACCATTTTGCCCCTTGAGTACATCCGAGATCCACTCGTACATGTTCCCGCGCAGGCCGAGGACCAGGGACGGGAGCATCCCGACAAAGGGCCAGCTCGGGAGGCCGTGGCGCTTCCTCTGCCGCAGGCAGTGTATCACCACGAACACTGCCGCGGCCAGGAAGATCTCCATCTTCTGTATCTCGCAGAAGAAGGAGAGGAGGCCCGCGGCCGACACGCTCGGAGCGAGGTCGTAGGAAGTCGTGTTCATGATTGTGGAATGAAGGAGGTGGTGGTGGTGGAATGAGGAGTAGTAGTAGTAGTTGAAGAAATGGTAATTTGATGATGGAGTCATGTGTTTGAGTTATAGTAATGGGTAGTAGTGTTTCTTGGCGTGCATGAGTTTGCACATAGGTTTGATTTGGTGAGCGGAAAGGGAGGCTGCTTTTTGAGGTGAATCACTATAAGTGGGATTTCTTGCAAAATGGGATTAGAATTTTGGGGTGAATGATTTTGATCTAATTCTATGTTTGGTTTGAAACAACTTATTCTAGTATTGTGATTTGACTGTTTTATGTTTGGGGTGTAATGGGGGGTTTGGTGGGAACAGTTGGCCTAAGTGAATGATTTTTTCCTTTCATAGCTTCGTACACGCTTCCTTGGCCGTTGGAAACATATGTATTTATGTTGGTTAGCTACAACTTTGGATATGTTATTGTGTATCATAAAATTTGTCTAGTTGTTGTTTTTTTAGTTTTTGAGTTGTGGAATTTGTTAACCAAAGCTTGATTTTGATTGTTGTTCATCTTAAATGAAATAAATTACCTGCCCTGTGATGTGGACTTCTCCGATGCAAATATTTTTCTTTCAAATTATTATTATTCACAAACCACGTCAAAGACATACAAAACTAATTCATTTATTTATTTGTGGTGAATCTTTTGCATCAAGTTTTTTATCAATCGGTATAGAGTTGTCAGTTGGAGGTTTGGACATGTATAAGATTAAGCTCAAGTGCCAATACAATTTTAGTAGTATAATGTGACAGTAATAATGACTGTGGATTCCATTAACTATAAATAGAAAAAATAAATGAGATTTAAATGACGAACGTTTAAAATTAGCTAAATGTGTCAGGATTGGAGGAGTAAGAGGGTGAATAATATTATTGTCCATGTGTCAAATAAAATAAAATTGAGGCGAGCGAATCATCAAACATGAAAAAAATATCCAAATTAATTTCATTTACCGTATAGTAGAGTAATGAATGTTTTTGTCTTAATCTTTTTATCAACAATAGTAATTATTTTAAGGGCCCTAGATAAATCAGACGGTTAGTGATCAACGTTTACGTATCTACCATTTTCTACACGATTGCATAATATGATTCTCACACATCATACTATAATTGATCTCTTAATCCATCAGGAATTCTAAATTTCTAATCGTTACACCTATAAGGCTATAACTAGTGCAAAATATTTCTATTGTAAATTAACCTAGTAATTAATATCTTACTTTTCAAACTTGTACATCGTAATCGTAAATTGCATTGAATTTAATTAGAAGTTACGAATTAATATAGAATAACAAGAATTACTAACATGGATATTTTAAAGTATAGTTTTGGAATTTTAATTAAGTTAAGAGGATTGGAATGTTTATACCAGTAATTTTGGTAAATGAAATAACGAATGATTAAATATGATTCATAAATAATCTATTTTTGTGATATAGGTGTGTGCGTTTGCATAATTACTTTGGACTTACTGTGTGACGTTAAGTAAATATAGAGTATATGTGCATATGGTTATTACATGTATAATATGCTCCCAAGTTTATTATGAATCGAATAATGCGAGACAACGAGAGATCTATTTTGTCGATTTTTAACATTAAATTATTTTACAGTAATTTGTTAATAATATGATCAGTTGTATAAATTATTATTGTGAAATGTACAGATATTTTAGATTTTGAAATTGAATTGATAAATTATAGAATTAATGTTGAACTTACAAAACAATAAAACTGAAAAAAAGATCAGTAGGATATCTAACAACTTAGTAATAAAATAAAGCTACAAATTTTTTTTGGCCATTTAAACAAAATAAAGGGAAGCTTGTTCCTTCAACTTATATAAGTTTGGAAACAATTCAAATGGATGTCCTAAATTTAAGACAAGTGTTGGTAATTTAAAGTGTTGGGTTTAGGTGCACGATTGCTAAAATATTACTGTATACATCAACACACACCGTGAAAGATAATAACATTCCATTTCCCCTTAAAAAAATTGGAAAACATAAGGAAAAGAGAAGAAAGTTTAATGCATTCATCACTCACCATTCTTTATTCCACCCACACTTTCAGTTTTCACAAAGTAAAAAGGAGAATAAAATCTTCAAACATCTTCACTACAACATTTGGATATTCTTAAAGCTTGATGTTTCTTGACGAACTAACCCACTCCTTAACTAATTGTTGGATGAGATCTATGGATATTTAAAATTGGGAAAATATGTGAGCTATGTTGAGAATTGTGGACATTTCTTTTTAATTGCATGTTATGTATGTGTTATAAAAAAGGATATTGATCCTTAAAATTAAGAGTGAATTGCATAAAAGGGCCATAACTTTTAGGCTGTTGCATCGTTGATCCCTAACAAAAAAAATCCCATCATAGGTTTTCCGAATAGGAAAGGACGACGGAGGTGGAATTGGCGACTTGCTTCCTCGAGGAAGGGTGGAATAACGAGCGATCGAAATTGAATCGTCGGAGAAAAAGTCGTCGTCGTCGAGGGTTCCAACGCGGGAGAGGTGGAGGAAGGCACGGCGGCTGCAGAGCAGGGGTGGTGGCGGTGGTGGAGATGGGAGGAGGCGGAGAAATCGAGGCAGGAGAGGAGGGATTTCAAGGAGGGGTCGTTGTCGATGAGGGAGGAGAGGTAATAGGAGGCGCTCTGGACATTGGAGCGGAAGGTGAGGGGGAGAGAGGAGAGGAAGACGAAGGTGAGGATGTGGGAATAGAACAATGATGAGGTGTGGCGGAGGATTTGCGCGGTGGTGGTGTGGCGGAGGAGCGGCGGATCGCGGTGGCCGTCCATGGTGGAGGAGGGTTTATGGATTTGGGGACTTTGGGTTTGTGGAATTTTTCAATCTTCAATCTGGGGATTTTGAAATTAAAACAAAAACAAAGGAAAATAGGAAGCTCACTCTCTCTCTGCAAAAATCTTGATTTGCTTTAGTTGGAATTTTATACTAGTAAAATAAATGTTAATTTGTTTTTTTTTTTTTTCTGTTTTGAAATAATATATTTCTATTAATTGTGACAATAATAGTATTATGGTTGCTTATTTTAAATAATTTTAGCTGTTGGTAGTTAATGGATTAACATTTGAGAATGTTGGGGTCTAAGTTTAGCTAAAAATATTAAAATAAGAATATAAGTAGGTTTTTGACTGATAATTATTGTTGTACTATAAAATAATGAATCAATTTGTGAGAAGGCAAAGGCGTTGCTGTCAAATTTCGATACAGCAAAGACAACAAATTCAAATTCAAGTCACTATTAACACATAAATGAATGATTTTTATATTTCAATGGAAACAGGTAGGTGATTCGAATAACTTGTTTGATTTTTGACATCTCTTACACATCAGCTTGTAGTCAAAGTCTAGGTGTGCAGAATTCTGCATGTTTGAAGCATAACTAGACTAAATTGCCCTTCAAGCCATTTGGGCATTTTCGTCTGAAAAATGGCAAAATATGCAAGGTTTGTGATTTTATATTTTGTCAGACCCCTATTGTGGGATTATTTTTTGTTATGGGTCAACGGTGCAACAAGTCGAAAAGTTAGGGCCCTTTCATGCAATTCACTCTAAAATTAAAATCATTAACTTTAGCCAAAATTTGGTATTTTGCACGAACTTTAAAATTGGTATAAAATATCACAAAAATTTACATTTTGTTTGTTATTTCTCGTGGCAGGTCAATCGCCATATCAATTAACTTACGTGCATTTTTTTATCCTACTTGGCAGTTGGCACTATTATATCAATGTAGTTTTCTACTTGGCCTTTTTGATGTCGAACTTAAAAATTGCTCTAAAATATCATAAAAATTTTATGGTTGTCCACGTGGAGAAAAGAAGAGTGTGGATAAAGAAAAGGTTAGAACTCTTTCTGCCCTTAAAAGATCTTTCTATAGGAAGATGACACTAACACTTGAAGTTAGCAAAACCATACTTTGTACGTGGGTAAAGGTGAAGCAATTTAGACCCCGTACAAGTGCAGTTAAGCCACATCTAACTTACCTGTATAAATGGCACGATTGAGATGGTGCCTCAGTCAACTCCAACAACCATTTGTGAAGGTAAAATAGCACATAATGACATGCACAACATAGCTCATATAGATGAGAATTGGTTCTATATGACAAGGAGTGCAGAAATATACTACCTCTTGCATGATGACGAAGAACCATATAGAGCATGCAAGTCAAAGAGGAACATCATTCCACTTTAGCTGTGCGCTGTCTTACAAAAACATCTTAACAAATAAAATCCCTAATCCTCTAACTCTAGAATAATACTAGAAAAAATTTCTAGATAATTAATTATGACAATGTACTAGAAAAATATCTTTGAAAAATATAATAAGACTAGAATTTTAAAAACTGGAAAAAAATAATAGAAGATTTGGAAAAAAAATATTAGAAAATTTATAAACACTCTAAATATCGACATCTATATCTATATAATATATAAAAGGAGTGTTTTGGGAATATTCACCCATTATGAAATTTTTGTAATATTAATGAAAATAAAAATAAACGTGGAAAGTTTTAGGAATATTCACAAGATTGCCAGAAATTTTCTAATATTAATGAAAATAAAAATAAAAGTGGGAACGTTCATAGGTCATGGGGAGTGTTTGCCTCTTCACCTCTTTTGTAACTCCCATTCCATTAAGTGAGGGGGGATAAATTTGCGGCCTCGCTTGGCATTAAAGCAAACTCTGGCGGGGGACCCAGGCGACGAACAGTGCAGACCGTGGCGCAGAAAGATCTTATTTTTCTCGCCGCAATCGATAACTATGGCGTTCGAATTTAGTTGGGTTTCGCTTATGAAGGTTTCGCTATTTCTGCTGCTGATTGGGGCTATTTTAGTTGCTTGCTTCACCCTCCCTGTCGAGAAGGTTGGATTCTTCTTTTGTTTTTTCTATTTATCGCTAATGATTTGAGTATCTTTTAGTTCACTTGATTCTGCTTATTTAGGGGTATTTTTTAAACTTTTGTTTTGTATGTTGTGCAACGTAGTAAATCTTGGTTGCTTTTGCGCAGTTCATGTTGCTTAGTATTTGTCTTTGATTGATGCGGTTGTAGATGATGTGGTCTTGATTTTACAAGGGTCATTTAGCATATAAATATGTCATTTAAAGGCTTGAAATAGTTGCTTAATTGAGTTTATTATGAAGATATAAATAGTACTGAAGTGTTCAGAGCAGATACTCGTGAAATGAAGCTTAACCTGGGCGTTGGTGCCTATCGGACTGAAGATCTACAGCCGTATGTGCTCGATGTTGTGAAGAAAGTAAGTTGCTTCATCCTCTCTTGTATGTGTTTGTACAACAACTACTTTATTTCTGAGATACAATGATCGCCTAGCATATTTGATTTGTTGAGAAATTACACTAAATGTTATTTCTCATAAAAGAATTTGTAGGCAGAAAATCTTATTATGCAAAAGGGAGAGAACAAAGAGGTACATAATTTTTCACTCGACAAGTCTGTGATTCATCACTTATGTTTATAATATGCATCACAATGTGCAGTACTATCTGCCAATCGAAGGTTTGGCTGCATTCAACAAGACTACAGCTGAACTATTATTTGGAGCAGAAAGCTCTGTTCCTCAGCAACAAAAAGTAATGGATGAAGTCCTATTCTTGTGACTAAGAATTAAGAATCTCCAATTATCCAAGTTGAAGTAAATATAATCATATCAGAATTAGAATATTGTAATAATGCTATTTAAAAATTACATTTAATGTTACCGCTGTTATGTAATTTATCGTATTAAATAAATAATTAAATTAAATTATAATTTATATTTTCTCTATTTTATTAATTGACAATTATTATATTTATAAATTCACTTTTATATGTCTATGTAGATAGTGTTTTTTAATAAATCTAAAATTTTCAATAATTGATAATACATAGTACTTTTATTTAATTTTAGGAGTTTTATCAAATAATGGTAGTGAGTTGTATTATTTCTCAATTTAAACAATTTGTTACTGTATTATTTTGTACGAAGCTAAATTATTATATGGATGTTTTGGTGGTAATAATTTAATTATAAAAAGTTAAATGAATAGTACATAATTATCAATTTGATAATCTCGGTATAGTGTGTCATATTATTTGTGAATGTACTTATTTTTTCAACTACTTTGTATAAGGCTAAACTGCTGTTACACACATATTATTTATACTATTTTATGACATATATTACTTAATTTTAAAAATTTAAACTAATACCCTACAAAATAAATTAATTTCTGAGCATTGCATGGGTGTTTGCTCAATTTTATTAATGTTTTAGTCTTTACTTTCCTTTGAGAAGTCATCATATTTGGTGTTTAGATTATTTTTTCTTATTATTCGTTTCTGAAAAATATTTGGGTCGTGCATCGCACGTGGGTGGATACTAGTTGTATATAACATAATGTATTTGAACAAAAAAATACTGATAAAAAACAAAAAGTATACTCAACCTGTTACCTGCAGCACATTAAATTTTAATATCCAACCCACCTTGTTTCTCGTTGTTGTCGGGAAGCGGTACCTGATGGGTATCGAGTCGGGATAGGAATTACCTGTTACCCGCTACTCGTTTCAACACTGCTACTATCCGCCATTAAATGCAATTTTTTTTTCGGCCGCCATTATAAACATAAGAAAGAAACATGGGCTGGCGAACTGAATAAAAGAAAATTTGAACCGTTGAGCCACCAAAAAAATGCGTAATGAAATTGTTGAAAAATAGGAGAACCCTAATCAAAATGCGCAGAAAAAACACATTGTTGAGATCGTGGGACAGAACTGAGGTTATATGAGAAGATGGCAAACTTCCATGAATTTTTCGTGATGATATACAATCTGGTAGGGATAAAACAATGGTTTTGATTAAAAAAAGAGTAAAGTACTATTTTGGTCCTTTACATATGGCCGATTTATGATTTTGGTCCAGAACATTCACTTTTCAAAAAGTAAGTCCGAAACAAATGAAAAACGATATCGTTTGCGTCCTTTTTTGACGGCACCGTTAATTCTCGACGGTCAACCGTCAATTAGCGAAAATTTGACCGGATTAGACTTAATCTGAGATTATTAGTTGGTTAATTTTATGTTAATTATTTTCCTAATAATTCAATTTTTTAAATATTTTTGAATATGAATAATCAAACACATTTTTCACTAAGTACCCAAACTGGAATTCAAAACGACACTTTCTCTCTTTTCTTTCATCTCTCTCATCACTCTCTAAGAAGAACCCTAGTTCTTCATTCCGACCAAGAAGCCCGATTCCGACCAAAGCCACCTGACTTCGACCGATTTCGACCGATTATTGTTGGTTGCCATGAGTTGGAAGTCGCCGTACCCAAACCACCGTTACACCGAAGGTCTCGGCGACGTGAAAAAATCATATGCGAGGAAGAGGAAGAAGGCTGAAACGAGCGATTCTCGAAAATCTGACACCGAACAAGGACCGTCAGCTGCGTCGGGATTTGTGGTTCTAACCCTAGCTCCGACGCGGATGTCCATTCTTCTCCGAAAATGAACCCTACTTCTTCAGTCGGTGACCATCGAGCATCTCCAGAAAGCGACCCCGACTTTGAGAGGACGAAGAAGAAGGCTCGATATCCCCGTCATTTTCACCAGAAACCGCCGCTCCATCTACTTCGTCGTTCTGAACGGAGAAGACCTTCGCCTCAAATTCCAGAACCTCCTCGTTCGCCTCAAATTCCAGTTCCTCCTCCTCCGCCTGAAAATCCAGTTCCCGAATTTCATTCAGAAGGTAATGTTGTTTGAAATTTGTTTGAAAATCGTTTGATTGCATGTTTGCTTACTAGGGTTTGCATTTATTGGTTGTGGTGTATTTAATATGGTGTTGTCTTTATTAAGTGGTCTCATTGAGTATGATTTGAATATATGCCAATGATTTTGAGAATTTTTAGGGTTTGGTGTTATCTGGAAAGGGTTTATTTGTCTGCATATAATTTTGACTTGTGAAAGGGTGTTATGTGGACTGGGTGTTGGGGAACAAGACGACAGGGGACCATTTTTCTTGTCTGTAAATGTGTAGGACTAAGCTGATATGTAGAGCATAAATATGTGACCAATATGTTATCTTATATTGTTTAGTTATGATGACTGATGTCATCGTACATGCAGATGGGACCTTTGTTACAAGATTGCACTACAATGGTGTCCTTGAGGAAGGGTTTGGGAAGAACTATGTCAATGTTGAACTTCAATATGTCCACAACTGCGATCCAGACAAATGGTCGAAGCTCGAGGTTGATGATGTGTTGGAGAAGCTAGGGATGGATGTGACTGGGTTAGAGTACTTCTATCGGATTCCTGGGAAGAACTTTGAGGATGGAATGGTGCAGCTTTTTGACAACAAGCCTGCAATAGAAATGGCAGAGTTAGGGGTCAAGGCTGGGGTGATTGATGTATATGTCATTCACCCCGGGGGTGTTGGTGAGTTGTTAACGGGCTCACAGCCTGTTAGTCAATTAACGCAGGAGAAAATTAAAAGTCCAGTTAGAGTTACAGAGCGTATAGATGGTTTAACCGCAAGTGAAGACGATCAGAGCGAACAGGAAGGTAATGCTAAGGGGTATGGTAATGGTGATGATGGGGGGTCTGGTGATGGTGATGATGGGGGGTCGATGGTGATGATGAGGGACCTGAAGATGGTAAGGATGAGGGAGCTGGTGAGGGTGAGGGAGCTGGAGATGATTGGTTAGTACAAAGTTCAGCCAGTGATTTTGAAGTGGAAAGTGAGGAAGGATCTAAGGAAGAGAGTCTTGTGGCTGTGAAAGGCAAGGGGAATGGTTCGGGAAAGGGAAAACAAAATGCTGGAAAGAGGAAGGGAAAAGCTGAGGCTGTGAGAAAGAGAAAAGGGAAAGTTAAGGATGTTGTGAAGGGAAAAAGAAAGGGAAAGGGGACCTGCAATGAGAAAGGAAAGACAAAAGAGAATGCTGATTCTGATGACGACAACGCGGGGCAGCCTACATTTGTGGACAGCGACTATGATCTGAGTGATAAGGAAGAGGACAACATAATGACTTCTCAAGTTGAGGGATGGAAGAATGTTGTTAATTCTATGAGAGTCCTTGGTGATTTAGATGATGGTGGGGAAAGTGACACTCTTCGGAGTGATTCACCTAGCTCGGACACCGATGAGGCTGACTTAGCGGGTGAGGGTGACTGTGATGTCGTGCAAAATCTGAGCCGAAGATATAAGCCTACCAAGGACAGAAATGATCCAAGGCTGGAAGTGGGGTTGCGGTTCAATACCAAGGCCGATTTTACAGACCTTATACGTCATCAAGGTGTCCAGTTGGGTAAGAAGTTGAGACTCAAGAAGAACGACAATGTTCATTGTATTGCCTACTGCAAGGGGTTGCTGCGAAGTAAGAAGGTTAAAGCTGGTTGTCCTTGGACGGTTTCATTGTATTATAGGAGTGAACTTGGATGTTGGCAGATTGGAGCTCTGCGTGATATACACAAGTGTGGGGGTGCTTCTTACAACCACGGTTGTGCTAATGCCAAGTATTTGGCACGACTATTCAAGGAAGATATGAGGTTATTTCCTGGGATGACAGTGTCGCAATTTGTGGAGAAGGTGCATATGGAGTTGAAGGTAACAATTTCGGTGGGAAAGGCGAAGCGTGCAATGGCACGTGCGAGGAAACTGATCGAGGGCGATACAATCCAGCAGTACAAGAGGCTGCATGATTATAGGGCAGAGATCTTGAGGACAAATCCAGGGAGTACCGTTGTCCTAGCAACTAGGCGCCTATCGGATGGAACTGACAAGTTCAATGGAGTCTACATAGCTTATGAAGCTTGTAAGACTTCCTTCAAGCAGCATTGCAGGCGTATTATAGGATTGGATGGTTGCCATCTAAAAGGACAAGGGAAGGGCATACTCCTCACTGCCATTGGATTAGATCCGAATGATCAGATCTTTCCCGTCGCCTATGGTGTTGTAGCCATTGAGAATACGGATACTTGGAGCTGGTTTTTAAGTTTGTTGGTTAAGGATCTGGACATAAAGGATTCGAGCAAGTGGACATTCATCTCGGATAGACAGAAGGTACAAAATTACATTGTAAATTTGTGTGGTTTTTTAAGTTTGTTGGTTAACTATTAGCTAATCTTCTTTCTTCGTCATGGGCAGGGCCTTATCAATGCTGTCCGAAGCTGCTGCCATAATGCCGAACACCGCTTCTGTGTGTGGCATATGCACAACAACTTCAAGAAGGTGTTCCCATCTCCAACGCTAAAAGACAAGACTTGGGAAGCAGCTCGTTCAACAAATGCATACGCCTTCGAGAAGGTGATGGAAGAGGTGAAACAGCTGAACACTGTTGCACACACATGGCTTACTGTGCACACTGCCAAGGAGAGCTGGAGTCGTGCTTTCTTTGGTTTTGAGGCCCATTGTGACATTCTAGTCAACAACATTTCAGAATGTTATAACAAAGTCCTATTGTTTGCGCGGGACAAGCCCTTATGGCATGCTGGAATGCATCCGAATGTATTTGATGGACCGGTTCACCATCCGACGGAAGATGGCTGCAAAGTTGGAGGATTGTGTCGGACCCAAGATAAGGAAGAAGCTTGAGAAGCTAAAAGAAAAGGTTGGAGATTGTATGGTGAGAGAGGCTGGTGAATGGGTGTATCAGGTGAACACCAAATTCAATGAGCAGTTCGTGGTGGATATACGGGATCGGAGTTGCAGCTGTAGGCGTTGGATGTTGACCGGGTTACCGTGCCCACATGCGATTGCTGCTATTCAGATGACTGGGGAGGATGTTGACTCCTTTGTAGCTAAATGCTACTCAACGGAGTCGTTGCAATTGGTGTATGCGCCCATCATCTACCCGGTACATGGACCAGATATGTGGCCAAGGACTCCTCATCCCGATATCGTTCCACCTGACCTTACCCGATTGCCCGGGCGTCCGAAGGGAGCAAGGCAAAAGACGACTGAAGAGCTAGCTGCAAGAAGCAAGATCAAAGCAAAGGCAGCAAAGATAGCCCGCCAAGTTGTCACAGTTCGAGATGGAGAGGATGGAGGCCAGAAAATGTCGAGGAAGGGACTGATGCCAGAGTACAAGTGTCGGCTTTGTGGTGAAAAAGGACACAACAAAAGGAGATGTCCCCAAGGCATTCAATTGGGCAAATCGAAAGGTATAACTTTTTTTTTTTTTACCTATTTTCATTCAAATGTAAACCCTAACCAATGACACTTCTTTTCTAAACTATTTGTAGGGTCGACGGTTAGGAGGGAGCGTAATCGTGATCAGGAACAACAGACTTGTACATTGTGCAACCAACCCGGCCACAATAGGGCAAGTTGTTCAAGTGCCGTTGCGGATATGTTTGAAGAACCTGGCTCCTCAAATGCTGCTGCCTCTATTCCCGCGAAGAAGAAACCACCAAGCAAGGAGAAGGGTGTTTGATGTTGGCGTTTGACTTTAAAAATTGTGTTGTGTTGTGTAACAAATACAATGAATATTTGGTGTTGATTGTTTTGAGGATTTGATGGTTTTTGGGGGTTGATGGTGTTAAGTTTGATACATTGCCTTATGACAATATTTTTTTGTAGATGTAACAAGTAACTGCAGTTGTTTTTTAGCATGTATCAAGGTGTAAATGGCTTATGACATTACCTTATGACATTACCAGGTTTAAACAGCTTATTTTGTGATCTGTTGTTTGATGCGTATGAAACCAACATCACTCACAAATTTTGTACATGTAACTCTGAATTTGGTGTGCTTAAATGTTCAGGACCAAATGGAAGTAAAAAATTTATAAGAAGGACTACTTTGACTTATACTTTAGGATTCTCCAATTAGGGCTTTCTGGCGATTTAGAACATCACTATAGAATTCAAATACGAGCAACACAACAACAAATTCAAATCTACTTCAACATTCAAAGAGGATTCACAAATACTACATCACATTACTTGAATATACACATAAGTGTTGCAACAACAACAAAACAAAGAACAACAAAGCTCAAAACATTGATTAATTTCAGGATTTTTTTCATAATTTCGGTCAAATTCAAAGCCAGCTCGTCAAAAACGGCACCGCCGACCGAGGATGACGAAGAAGAGGCCGATTTGGTCCAATTTGGCTCGTAATTTCGACATCACGATTCGGCTCGCACCACTTGAAGAAACCGCATTCCTTCGTCTCACATGTGAAGTAAAGCTTCCCCCTCGATGGTTTGCCTTGTCCGATGACAATACGGAGTGCCGCCATCTTCTTACAATAACAGAAAACGTAGCTAAATCGGAAGTCTGCGAAGTCACGGACGCGGTCGACGGAGACGGAGTTCCGGCTACACGTTGAACGGGCCATGTTCGAAGGTGTTTGGTTGTTGCAGAGATGGAGAAAAAGAATTAGGGTTCTTGGGGAGGAAGAAGAAGAAGAAGAATGAGCGGGAGAAGGGGGGAGAAATTATAATGAAATGAGTTTTGGATTTTGTGTTTATTATTATGAAATGAGTTTTGGATTTTGTGTTTATTATTATAGTATTTTAATTTAGGGTTTAAAAATGTAAAAGCCGAAAATTAAAAAAATATATATATTAGCTACAGTAATTAAAATAAGCTAATCCGGTCAAATTTTCGCTAATTGACGGTTGACCGTCGAGAATTAACGGTGCCGTCAAAAAAGGACGCAAACGATATCGTTTTTCATTTGTTTCGGACTTACTTTATGAAAAGTGAATGTTCTTGACCAAAATCATAAATCGGTCATATATAAAGGACCAAAAGCGAATTATACTCTTAAAAAAATCAGACAAAGGATCAACTGGATCACTATTATAGAATGGTTAATTCACAATATATTAGTGGTGTGATATATACACAACATTGCAAAAGGATCCAATTTTCGGCATCATTGCACCAGTTGTATTTACTATAGAGTTCAGTTTGTCTCAAATAAGATGACACATTTCTATTTTTGGAAACTTTCTTTCCAATTAATATACTCAACCATTTTTTCTCTCCCTAATTAGATATTCAACTCCCTTTCTCTCTCCATTTAATAGTTACACCCACATTTTCTCTCTCCAATTAAACACATTAACCAACAACTCCTAAAATCACGTGTCGACTAAGAAATGTGTCATCTTAGCCGGAACGGAGGAGTAGTAAACAAGGAGGAATATGAGGATGTAAAGAAGAAAGCGACCATTCTAGTAAACAATGAGAATGCAGCTGGGTAAACAAGGAGGATGGGAAACAATGAGGAACGGAAGGAGATAGCAATTATGGCATAATCAAGGAAGAACCAAGGAAGAAAACAAGATTAAGATCATCCTGTTTTCAACATTTATGCTCTCTCCGTCCCAAGATAGGCTTAGTTATATTCCTTTTTGGATGTCCAATTATAAGTGGGTCTCCTTTTTTAGAAAAAAATCTTCTCTCTTACTTTATTCTCCACCTATTTTATTCTCAATTACCTCTCTACTTTTCTCTCTCTCATACTTTCTTCTCTCTACTTTAACTCTTTAAATATCAATTCCTTAAATCTTGTGCCCAAAAGAAATGTTTCGCTTATCTTAGGATGGAGGGAGTAATAAATAACGTTCATGGTACTCCCAAAATAATCAACATATACTTGGGCCATATATATGAATATTTGTGTTGGAATAATCCAACAGTCTGCATCAAAATTAATAAGAAAAATATAGACTCCATCTGTCTCATAAAAATATAAGTATTTAAACTGGCACGAAATTAATACAGAATTGGTAAAATAAGAGAAGAAGGAGAATGGTAGTTAAAGTTAGGGGTGTCGAAACGGATAGCGGGTATTTGGTACCTGCACACCCGACCTGATACCCGTCGGGTATTGGGTGCCCGCTACCCGACGGAAACGGGTAACGGGTAACGGGTCGGGATCGGGTAATCATATTTTCGGTTTCGCGGGTATCGGGCGGGATACCCGATAATCCCGAAAATTACCCGATTTTAGTTTAGTATTTTGTAATTTTTAATATTAATATAATTTTTAAATTATCCCGGTCACACTTAGATTTCAATATATAATATTTTTATCTATGTCTAATGATTTGTGGACTCTTTTATGTGTTTTTAGGATGCATCAAAATACTATATTAGTATGGAAGACGATCAACAAGTTGATGATAATGCAAATAATGAATAAAAAAGTTTTTTTCATAAAAAACGGGTTGGGTCGGGTACCCGTCATGTCGGGTGCGGGATACCCGACTCGTGTATCGGGGTAATACCCGACATAGTGCGGGGCGGGTATCAGGACAACAATTTTGGTCAAAATTGGGTGTGGGTACCCGCGGGTACCCATTTCGACACCCCTAGTTAAAGTAATATAAATGGATAATGAAACTCACATTATTATTACTGTTTAATAGGTAGAAGTAGTTGTAGTAGTGGGTCATATTGGTATAAGTTGTAAATAAATTGATGTATATAGGTAATGAGTTGAGAATAACTTTCCATAAATGGAAATGTTCGTATTCTTATGTGAAGGAAGAAAATAGAAAGTGCACATATATATATGGGACGAAGAGAGTATTATCTTTAAAAAACAAAAAAATTTATGTGAAATACTAGTTTGTGAACCTTGTCTCGACAATAAGACAGAGAGGTTGGAGTAGTGAATACTGAATAGGCTCCGAAAATCACATAACTCATAAAAATAACAGTTCTATTTTGAATTTCTATGATTTCTAGGACAACTTAAATTATATCCTTGGTCACAAAGCCCATCAAAGCATATTATGAATTTTTTTTATGCGGCTAGAGCTTTGCCTACATTTTAGCTGAGCAGAATAAGAGGAATCTACACTGAGAGCTCCGACGTGGCTACCCTACAAAAACATAAATAGGTGTATGAAAAAAATAAAGGAATTAAGATCATCATGTTTTCAACATTTAGGACCTGTTTGATAAGTTGGTAATGTACTTGTATGACTATTTTCAAGTGTTTGGTGTCATAGTTAACATATCATGTAAGCTTGTGTTATCCTATATGGCTCAACCAAGCCTGCAGTTTTTCCTCAAAATACCAGGTTATGTATCTCACAAATTTGGTCATATAGCATTTTCGCCTCATTTCTTGTCTACTAAACAACAAAAAAAAAAAAACTCTAATCTGAGCTTATCTTGACACAAAGTTTGCATTTTTTTATCTTACTTTGCATATATTCTCATATCTCATCTTTCTTATCAAACGGACACTTAATATGTTAATGAAAGATACAGACACATAGTGAGACTACTGACAACAAATTTTTTTCAATAACAGTAATAAAATAGTACTTTCACCTCAACATCTGTAAGCTCAAATTCAAATATCTAACAATCATTTGCTATATAAGGACCGTCTCAATTTACTCACAATTCATCCCACAATTTCAAGGACTGTTCAACTCCATTTTGCCCTTAATAGTAGTATTTTTATTCCCAGTTCAACAAATTTAACTAGCATACCTTAAAAGCATATGGAAGACCAAATGATCCAAAATGTCCATGCAATTCTGAAACATATTGCAGATGTATAGATAAAACTTCACCAAGGTGATGTTGTTTTCCATGCGACAAGATAAAAATGATTGTGCATTTTGACATAGACAAATAATTTAGTAAATAACGTTCATGGTACTTCTGAGGTAAAGTCAACAGATGTTTGGGCTCAATAACGAATATTTGAATTGGAATAAGTCATAACACTTTTTGTGCTATCTTTTTGTCAACAATTTATTCAACAGAATGCATCTCACATATCATCAAATTTAATAAAAAATTTATACGTTATCTTTAAAAATGAAAATTTTCATGTGAAAATAGTAGTTTGGCCACCTTATCGGGGCAACAAGACAGTGAGGTTGGAATACTGAACGAACTCTGAGAATCACGTAACTTATATATAACAGTTCTATTTAAAATTTTATGATTTCCAGGACAACTTAAATCATGACCTTTGTATACAAGCCCATCAGTGGATTTCTTATGTGGATCGAGCTTCGCCAAAACATTTTAGCTAAGCTAGAATAAGAGGAATCAACATTGAGAGCACCAACAGCGGCTTCCCTACAAAAAAGGGGACGGCTTTGGATACGCAACCCTAGAAAATAAAAAGAGAGAAAAGGGGAGGAGTCATCGGACTGTCCTAACGAATCGAGGTTGAGGAAGAGAGAAATGTAGGCGGCGACTTAATCGTTGTGGTAGAACATTCGAGGACCTTGCCCCATTTCCGTTCAATTGGCGATATGGAAGCGAGACATGAGAGAAAGTGAAAAATTAGGGTTTCTGTCGTGTCAAGACATGATATTACCTTAGTCACTTATGCTATGAGCCACATGTCCACAAAACATTGAGTTACTTAGGTATGGCTCTGTTTTTATCGAACCCATGTTTCCTTCAATAAAACATTTGGGCCCACTTTTTATTTTACTTGATTCAAACTTCACTTATTGGATTAATCCATTTTCATTGTTTCGATAATATAGTAGTACTAATTTTTTATTATCTCCTACATAGCTATTTACTTAATACTCCATCTGTTCTACAATAGAAGTCCCCATTTGACTCGGCACAAATTTTAGAAAATGTAAATAAAAGTGGGTTGAAAAAAGTTAATGGAATATTAGTCTCACTTTTATATTCTCCATCCGTCCCTGAAAAGTATGAACATTTGGTTCAGCACGACTTTTTTTGTATAAACGGTAAAGTAAGAGAGAGATAAAATGGTTGTGTAAATAGTGTTAGAGGAGAGTGAGCTCCACATCACTGATAGTATAGTGTAATGGTATATGTTGTAAATAAAAAAATGTGTAAGGTAATATGTTGTTTAACTATTCTAAAACTATAAAGTTAATGCTTTTCAGAGACGGCCTCATAAGGAAATACTCCGTTTGTCCCACTTTAGGACTCCCAGTCAATTTTTGCACTTGTTTTATAAAAATAATAATAATAGTTAAAGTGGAGAAATGGTAAAGTAAGAGAGGGAATAATGTTGTGAAAGGTATAAAACGAGTGCAGAAAAGTGACTGGACTCCTAAAGTGGGATGGAGGGAGTAGTTCATATTTTCAGGGATGGAGAGAGTATTAGTTTTATAATAAAATCTTAGTGAAATGAGTTACTGGAATGCGGAATGACAAGCTCCCCACGACATCCCATCTGCAGGCAACCCTTCACGCCGTCGTTTGACGGCTCCAGTGAGGTAAGATCTCTCTTACTCCCTTTATCTTCTCACTTCATCATCTTTAGATTTATTGCTTACTAGTACTCCCTCCGTCTATTAGAAATGGAATATGTGGTTTCCGGCACGAGATTTTATGCAATGTTGTTTTGTGAGTTCATGTAGAGAGAGCAAAGTAAGAGATAAGAAAAAGTAGAAATGATGTTATTTCCATTTTAGAAAACATTTCATTTTTAATGGGACAACCCCAAAAAGAAAAACGTTTTATTTTTAATGGGACATAGAGAGCAAGAGTATATTGTTTAGAGTTAATTATTTAGAAGCGATATTGTTTATCTTGTGAATTCTCAGCTTTCGTGAATAATTCTTTTCATTTAGTTTGTAATCTTATTTACTCATTTCTTTCACAATCGTCCAGTTATCGGTTCTAGTTCAATTAAAAAAAAATTACTTCTCTATATTAATTACCATCATATTCTTGCAATAGTTATAGTTTAAGAGACAATCCTCTAAAATAGTACTCCCTCCATCCGGCATTAGGAGTCCCAGTTGAATTGGGTGCGAGTTTGAAGAAATATTTGAGTGTGTGGTAATGGAATGTAGGACCCATTTGTATTATTATTTGCTATTCTTTGGATGTGTTTTTACTTGTGCTCTTTAGTGTTTTATTTTATAATATTTTTATTTCACTTTTTATGGAAATGTCTAACCGGGACTCCTAATGCCGGACGGATGAAAATGGTCAACCGAGACTCCTAATGTCGGACGGAGGGAGTACTACTAAGGAATGAACACAAATTATTTGTGTACCCCAATAGAGTTGTCAACTGGACCGTGAAACAAAGCGGGCCTGGGCTGGGCTCATCAGTTGAGATGGGCTCGAATTGGGCCATCTTGTAAACCCAGGCCCGGAACCACCCGAAGCCCAGCCCAGGCCCGGGCCCATCAGAGGCCCACCTTCTATAATTAGTTTTTTTTTTTTATGTAATTAGGTGATTAATCACTGATAATAGTATACTCCATTCATCCGCCATTAGGAGTCCCATTACTTGGAGGCACGAGTTTTAAGAAATGTTAAGAAAAGTGGGTGGAAAAAAGGTTAGTATAATATGAGTCTCACTTGTATATATTAGTTTTAAATGAAATGTGAGTGAAATGAGTTACGTGAAGGTGTGACCCTATTACCATTTATGGTAAAAGTGAACCGGGACTCTTATTCCCGAACGGACTAAAATGGAAAAACGGGACTCCTATTTGCGGACGGAGGGAGTATTTATCTATTTATGCATATCACCTTGTGCACGAAACATGTTAATTTTGTTTATATCATTCCAATATTTTGGATGTCTCCGAATGGCTCAAACAATAATAGTTTACTATCAACATAAGTTTCCAACTAAATCATGAATGAAATATTCAATCTTGATTATATCTATTTTTTTTATAATTTTTTTTTATCAAAGATGTAATAAGATGATTTTGAAGTTTAACTTTAAGAATATTACGTATTCAAACCTTAATATATGATGATAATTATAGAATTATTTAAATTTGTTCAATAGTTCATATACTTGTAGCTTTAAAAATACAACATCAACCCATATGTCATCATCTACTAACAAAATAAAACTAACAATATTGGTTAAACCTTTAGTTATATACTTACTTTTAAATAGAATAAAGAACATGAAAAATATTGTTGACATAGAGCCAATAAATGAACTTAGACACATTATTAAATTTATATTTAGTTAATGTGATATAAAAATGCAAGTTATATATTTTATTTTTGCGTATAATACATTTAGGATATCTTTAAAATATTTAAATAAAAAATTTAAACAAAGCCCAGCTTAACATGCCCCGGACCAGCCCAGTCCGGACCCATGCGGCAAATGGGACTGGGCCGGGCCGTGCTCAGCAAAATTAGAAAAGGCCCAGCCCAGCCCGCCTCGGCCATGAGCCTGAGCCGGGCTGGGCCTCAATATAGATAGGGCCCGACGCCCGGCCCACTTGACATATCTATTACCCCATGTGAATGGAATGGATCACTTATCTTACAATTATGGCGATTGAATTTTTCAAAGCATGTGAATCACTAAACATATACTCCTAGGAAGTAGTACTCCTAGTAGTAGTAGTATATAGTAGTATAAAGACATTTTACACTATAATAGTCATTCGATTTTCATCCTCCTCAACCGTTTTTAAAATAATTATACGTATAATTACTTGCAATTAACATTATTCAATGGGTGACCTAGCTCTATCAGTATACACATTCGGCCTTTGTTTTTTAGGGAATGATATCCATTTTTAACTAATTTTGTTTTCCTTAGTAGTTTGAATTATAGAATTAACTCATAATCGACTATGCATCACCATCACATAACTTGTTTATAGCTTAGGAAATTTCGTATACTCCAAAAGACTTCCCTTTCAATGTGAATATATATGCGCACAAATATTTTTATCGCAAAAATCTAAAACTTCCTCACCGTAGCATTATTCTCTTTTAAGTTCATCCTAAAAAAATATGCATTTCCTAATTTTAGAAAGTCTTTTTCTCTTTAATGATTTAATGAGGTGGAACTCATTCTTTGATAATAATATTTTATTACTTTTTATGTTTGTTTTTCTCTGATAAAACTTATGTTTGTCTTTCTCTTATTTTATCAATTTTGTATTAAAATCTATATCGAATTCAAAGTGCATATTTTTTTGAAGACGAAGACACGGAGACGAAGTATATATGCATACATATTTTATGAGACCGCCTACATTCTTAAATTCTAAACTCTAATCCACCACCATCATCACAATCCATTTATTTTTTATTTATTATATATTTTTTTTAACTTACAAAAATAATCATCTCTTCTCGGTGTCCTTGTGATCGGCGGAGCAACCTATCGGTGAAACACGATGCGCGGCCGACTACCGGAAACTGACGTCGTCCCCTCGAACTAGGACTCTTCTTCACTGCGTGTATCTCATCATGGCTCCGGGGCGGAGGCGCGGAGGGAAAGGGGCGAAAACAAAGAGCGAATTGAGTTTGGGCGATCTCGTTCTTGCCAAGGTCAAGGGATTCCCTGCTTGGCCTGCCAAGGTACATTGCGATTCACGTTTAATCCTCTTCTATTTCTTTTACATATTGTTTTCTCTCAATTTTGTTCAAATAATGTTTTTTAGGAATTTATCGTATTGGGAATTTTAATTTTTCATTGTCCTCGCATTCACTTGGCTCATCACTTTTATGGGGTTGCCCTGGGCTATTGAGAATTTGAGATGGATTGCAGAGCAGTCTAGGTGACGTAGATAACGCGTATTAGGGCAATATAGATGAGCGGAGTGTGATGTTTGATACTGCTAGTCTTCTAGATCCACATGTAGACATATATACTATCGGGGCACTATCGGGGCACTATGAAGGCCAGCAGGTGAGGCTTTAGAGTTAGGGTTTAGAATGAAATAACCAGATGAATTTGGGGTTAGAGTTGATGAGATGGGTTATCTTGATGTGTTATAAGCTCCTCAGGGTGCCATATTTGTTTTGTATTTATTCAAGGTTTCTTTTTGAGCCATTGTATGCTTAACTATCTTTATACTTCCATTTAGGATAATGAAATAATGTGTTTAGTTTTAAGCTCCACACTTAGCGCATATAAATATATATATTTGCAAACGATTCTACTCTTGATTATTGGCCATTGTTCTTTTCTTGAGCATTTGGTGTCACATGTGTTGTATTGTCAAATTGTCATGCATGCACATGTTATCTAAACTACGGTTTGTTGCGACTGGGAGTTTTCTTGTATGTGTTAATCGATTGATTGGGTAACCTTTCATGGCATGAAATTCCAGATTAGCAGACCTGAAGAATGGAAGCATGCTCCGGACCCGAAAAAGTACTTCGTGCAATTTTTTGGTACAGAAGAGATGTGAGCACTTTCTGATTTTCTTCATACATGTGTGAGCGGAGTTTATTACTAATAACCCTTAGAAACTTTAATTTCATATCTTTAACCTGCTAATGCACAAACTTAAAAACTAGTACTATCACTTTAGGAGAATATCAATTTTGAGTTTTTGTAATAGTTGAAAAAATACACTGTGCCTATACTGCAAGTTGCTTGATGGTTTTTCTTATTACCGCCAAGGCCTAATATCTTCTTGGTAAGAAAGTTTCTATATAGTGGCAACCTGTTTGAACATAGGTGGTCAGTGGCAGAGTGATGTTATTATTCTTATCAGTTTGGTGTTCTAGGAGGCGTATAGGCCTTTGTGTAGTGATGGACATGACATAATAGGAGGTAAATATATAAACAAGCAGCAGGGAGCATAATAATCTGTCAAGTGGTTAAGAGAGCATTTGGAATTTTTGGTTTTTCGCTTATGTTTCTGGAGAAGAGAGTGCTTGCTTAAGTGATTTGGTTCTCAATCAAGGAAATAAGTGGAATGTATCAATTATTTTCTGCAGTTTGATGAGCCATTCTCAGTATCAAAAGAAGATATCAGTTAGAAAATACTAGTATATCAAGAGGAATTTTGATTAACCTCTATTCTGGAAGAATTGCACTTGGTCTAATCATGCATTGTAGTCAGATAAAAGCTTAAAATCAGCCTAAGATCAAGGAAGCATAGGTTTTGTTCACCATGCGCATTATTCAAATGCTTGATATAGTTTCCATCTGGTGTCTAAACTTGTCAAATGCTTTGGTTCACTAATGCTTCCACTGCAGAGTCAGTCCTTATTTTAGTACAAATCAAGTGGGATATGTCCTTTTATTTGAAGTATTTCTCGATCTTGTTTATCTACATTATTAGACATTGATCATACGTAGTGATTGATGTTTGCTATCTATCTCTTCTTTCTTCTATACCAAGTTGCCAACTAGCCCCAAATGGCTGCTGTTAGTTAAATATTTGATCTGGAAGGTGCTTTTGATTCATCATGTTAGTATATGTTGACATTTAGTTTGCTTGTTAATGATCTCACACGTGGCACTCTACGGCTCTCCTAACATTGATTTGATATTAAAGTATTAGGAAAATGAAATATTATCATGTTCTTGTGCAAGCACCATTTGTCTTGAACTCTGTGGTCTTACTTTTTCTTTTAATAGAGCTTTTGTCGCTCCTGCGGATATCCAGCCGTTCACAAGTGAATCCAAGAACAAACTGTCTGCTCGATGCCAGGGTAAGACAGTCAAATATTTTGCCCAAGCTGTGAAGGAAATATGTGAAGAATTTGATGAGTTGCAACATAAAAGCTTAAGTGGTGTAAGAGATGATAGCAATGCAGATAATCTTGCCTCTGAGACACATTCAGTTGATACAGTTACAGGAGAAGCCTCAGAGGTTAGTTTTAAGAATGGGAGGGACAGTGAGGGGCCAAACTGCAAATTAGAGACAGCAGGACTGAGTGATCTAGACCCTAGGTCAGAGCATTGTTCAGAAATACTTGGTGAGATGGATAGTCAAAATGTTAAGCCTCACTTGTTAGATGACATGAGCCATAGTTTGTCTCCACATCCATCTTTGGGAGATATGAATAATTTATGTACGAAATCTGCTAATCTGGTGGAGAAAAATGGTGACCAGAATACATTGACAAATGGCAGCCAATCAAAGCTGGCAGTGGATCCTAAGAGGAAGTACGATGATGCAAAGCGCAGAAATAGTGATGTGGTTATATCACATGAACACAATGAAGATGTAGTAAAACTAAAACAGGCTTCTGGTGGGAATATGAAGATGTCATCTGCAGATAATTCAATATCAGATTTAAGTAATGGCAGTAAAAGGAAAGGAAAAAAGTTGCTGACAGGGAAAAGGCATCCAGCAATGGCAGATCATGATTGTGTAGATGCTGAAGCCATTCCTGAGGACAATAACGAAGTAATCTCTAGGAAAAAGATGAAGCTACAACATGACCAGGAAAAGCAAACTTCTCGGAGCAATGAAGCATCACTTCCTCCCAAGATGGACGACATTGAGGGTACAAGGTTAATATCAGGAGGGAAGCCTGAGTACCAACCTTCCAGAGCACAGCCAAGTACAAATGAGTTCAGCAATTCTCCCGATGAAGATGATCTCCCTCCAACAAAGCGCCAACGCCGAGCACTTGGAGTTGTCTCAACTTCTACTTCATTCTCTGAAAATAGACAGGTAAGTTCTACATCAGATAAAAATAACGTGGTGCATTTGAACAAGGTTCAACCTCCAATAATGCAGCTTCCAGCAAAGAGGAGAGCTGTCCGCCTATGTGATGATGATGAGGATGACGAATTACCTAAAACTCCAATTCATGTAGGATCTACCCATAAGGTATCTGTTACACCTCGGGTTTCAGATTCCAAAAAGAAAAATGCTAAGCGTGGGGAGACACATGGAAACAGTCATATGGTCATGAGAAACACTGGAACACTCAAGGATGAGTTCAAAGATCAGGTACAATCTTCTCAAGTATTCACTAAAGCTTTATCACCAACTGCTCAGCCAGGCATGGAAAAGAGCACTCCAGAAATATCTGCAAAGCATGTATCTCCTGTTCATCCCCAGTTACATACTGAAACCATGCCCTTGTTAGAGGCTAAGCCAGTTTCAGGCTCCCCCGAAAGGTCCCCTCGATCTGTTACTGCTGCCAGACCATTAACAGATTTACGAAAAAAACAGTTGACCAAGACACCTGGTAGTGTGTACCAGAAGAAAGTTCCACTAGTAACAAACAGTAGCCTTGGTACAGCTCCTAACAGGCTAAATTCTTCTCTAAATCAATCAGCAACTGAAAGGAGTAAACCAGCTTTGTCTGGTGAGAAAAAGAAAACCACCTCGAGGCCAAATTCCCAAATCAATGATTCTTTCCATTCAGTTGGAAATACAGACGAAAGCATTACCTCACATAGTGAAAGGTAATTAGATGTTTTTGGTTTTCTATATCTAATTATCTTCGTTACTGTTGCATATCTGTGTCCTAAATCGGGTTTTATCAGGTTGGATGGTGGTAAAGCCACCAAAATAAATTTGCCGGTTGATTTGGCGACTTCAGACTCGGCCATGTCAATGAAAAACCTAATTGCTGCTGCTCAAGCGAGAAAGAGACAAGCAAACTTGCATAACCCTTATGGAAATCCTTTGAGCCTATTGATTCCTGATGCTGACATTCTTGGGCATAGTCCGAACCCGGCCTCTGCTGCATTAGCAGTTGAGTCTAGGAACATACTCCTAATCGATGGGCAAGACCATCCTACTTCCACTTCCTTTGATGTTCGCCAGTTATCGTCTGTCAATGGACATGAAAATGAAGACCTGGAGGAGAGGAGGGTGAATTCATGCCATCAGGCTACTGGGAGCTCTCTAAGTGGGAGTACTGAAGCTGCTGTTGCTCGTGATGCTTTTGAAGGGATGATAGAGACCCTGTCGAGGACCAAAGAGAGTATTGGTCGTGCAACTCGTCTTGCAGTTGATTGTGCAAAGTATGGGATCGCCAATGAGGTACATCATGAGTACCAATCAACTTTTTTTTGTGTAGGTCATCTAATTCCGCATTTCGTTTCTAACGATACGGTAGATCATATATGTATTAAAGTGTGTCTAGCATCTCCTGCGCATTTCAATTTTATATCTTCATCAGTGCTGGAGCATATTGTCATCATATTTATACTCACTCTCTATCATAGAAATAGGCCATTTGGAGATGGCATGGATTTTAATGCGTAATTAGTAAAGTAAAAGAGAAGGAGAAAAAGTAGTTGAAATAGTGTAGTGGATGGTGAGGCCCATAAATGATAAAAGTAAAAGACAAGGAGAAAAAGTTCCCATAAATGGATATGGACTATTTCTATGGAACGGAGGGAGCGCATTGTATCTGGTCACGCACTCAGATTCTCCTTTGGAATCTTTTCTTTACTTGATTCCTATTTCTTTAAGGGTTTAGGGTTATGAATTTCTGAGTAGAAGCAGTGTGCCAAGTAAATCTAGTGTATATGATATCAGACATCCTTGGAAGTTTTAGCTGTCACACGTGCATTTAAGTTCAAGGATTTTTCAAGAGTGGTTTTGAGAGAAGGGTTACATTGCTTCAGAAGCTGATTGTTCCTTAGTTGTATTTGTTGGTTTTAATTTCTAATTATGGTGACTCAGGATAGGTATGTAATAAGAACAATTTGGCCATTTTGATGTCAATAGAGTTTGAGTTATTGAGGCTGTGAGTAATGAGGAATCGCATATCATACTAAACAATAAGATCAGAATTCAGAGACTATCTGTATTTATAACTGTCCCCTTATATTTGAATTAATGTTCGTGGTTTTGCATGAACTTCATGGGTTTGAAATATTGTTGGTAGGTTTTTGTTAATTTCACATGCCAGGATTTGTACTTGGTATGATGTAAATTAGGTGCTCCTGTATCACCGTTAGCTTTTACATACTGATTATGACATTTGATACTAAAGAATGAGTCGAAGATTGCTACTAAGCGTGGTAGTTTCGCATATATATTTGAGGACAATTTTATGCATTCACATCTGCTAAATTAGCATTATCCTAGATTGAGATGCATGTTGTAATACGACCAGATAATCTGATGTCACAGAGCCCTGTGTTGCAGGTTGTGGAACTTCTAATCCTGAAGTTGGCAAATGAGCCAAGTTTACATCGCAAAGTAGACATTTTTTTTCTGGTTGACTCTATAACCCAATGCTCTCATAGTCAGAAAGGTATGAGATTGTAAAACATTACCTTACTATGCAAAATACTCTCCTCTCACAGACAAAGGGATACAATATACATGCAAGCCCATTGTCCCACCCCATTGCAGTCTTACGAGTTATGGTAGACGTTGAAGGTTTTTTTAACACAGATAATTATCAACGCTAATCAGATGCTGTTTGTCAAAATACTTCTCAACTTGCTTCGTCTTTGCCTGTTTTTCACTGTTTTTTTTATGCTTCTGGAACATAATTCTGCAGTTTCATCATCTGTTTCCTTAATCATGTGAAACATTTTATAATTCCTTTGTTAATGATCTTCAGGAATTGCTGGGGCATCTTATATTCCAATTGTTCAAGCAGCATTGCCTCGTCTCATTGGAGCTGCTGCTCCACCTGGAGCAGGTGCACAGGAAAATCGACGTCAATGTCATAAGGTGACTATATCTAAATGATAGAAACTATGCAGGCATTGTGCTTCTGTGATTTATTTGCAACCCTTTTAGGTCTTGCGGTTATGGCTTGAGAGGAAAATCTTTCCAGAGTCTGTCCTTCGACGTTACATGGATGAGATAGGAGCAGTAAATGATGGTGGAGCTGCTGGATTTTCCCAGAGACGTCCTTCCCGAGCTGAGCGGGCCATTGATGATCCAATAAGAGAAATGGAAGGCATGCTTGTGGACGAGTATGGGAGGTATGGATTATGAAGTTTACTCAATCCTCTCCTAGAATTTGTCTTCTATTTCCTCTCTTCCCATCATTCCTATTTTCTTAAGCTCTAATGTTTCTGTATGTTTGTGGTGGTTGTCTTTCTATTTCTATCCATATATCGCCTGATGGCATGTAGAGATATTATTTCATATTGTTATTGGTTTAGGAGATGGTTTGATAGCTAGGCGCAGTCTTTATTACTTTTTAAACTGCTAACTTGCTTATAGTTCCAAGATAAATTATGTTAACTTCACACTCAGAGCACACTTTGGGTCTTGGGGAATAGTAAGTTATGCTTGAACAAAGGAACTATGTAGTCCCTAAAGGAAGCTCGCCCTTGGCTGGATTGGTTGATACCTTTGAACTACAGTTTCACTAAAAGGGAGCATTTGCAAGTAGGAGTTGGGTAGTGAAACCACATAAACAAAACGTGCGCCTCAATAGAACCTCACATTCTTAGATTGTGTTTCGAGCAAATCCTGAATGTACCTATGTCTCAAGTCTCATAATAATAAAACCAAGGTGATCCACATGTCTATGCACTGCAAATCCTTGTTTAATGAAAAAGAATTAAATTGTGTGCATCATTTCATTTCACTAGAAGGATATCATATAAGCAAACCTTAATATGCAAGATAAATATCCCTTAACAAGAACGGCAATCCCACCCACATTTATCGTTTGTTTTTTGAGCGAAAACCATAACCAGTTTCCAACCATTGGGTCAAAATTCTAAAAGAGAATGTAGGGGTAGATCCGGAGAGGATTAAAGGGATTTGGCGATCCTTACTCGCTTATCTAGTTTTACGAGTACTATCATTTATACAAGAGTGTAATGGTTTATAGCAGAACCCAAGTTGTGAATACTCTTGGAAGTTCCGCCTTTTGTGGGTCCTGTTTTTATTTTATGTGATTATTGTTTGGTATGTGTCACTTGAAAGTTTGAAATAATTGCTTCTGAAATGGTTTTAGACTTTTAGTAGGCCTGTAACTGCTTTGTTTAATGATATATGAGCTCCTTAGTTGTACCCATCGATATATTAGTAGAATTTTTAATTGAGGATTATACGTTATAAGCATTTTCATCAGAATAGATTAGAGTTATTCTGTGGGGTATTAAGCTATGCATGTAGGCTATAGCTAGTTTGCATTTGTCATGATTCTTAACTATAGTGGATGTATTGTCTTAATTCTGGAACTTTTGGGTACAATGTTCATTTACTGTTCTGTTGGTTCCAGTAACACCACATTTCAATTACCTGGGTTTCTGTCGTCTCATTTATTTGAAGAAGATGATGAAGAAGATAATTCTCCATCAATGCTATACAAGGAAGTTTTAGAAACATCGTCATCTGAGCATAACCTTGCAAATAAGGATCTTGAGAACTGTACTGTTACTCCAAGTGACCGGCGCCACTGCATATTAGAGGATGTTGATGGTGAGCTTGAAATGGAAGACGTTTCTGGCCATATTAAGGATGATAGAATATTAATTGCCAATTGCACCTCTATAGTTGCTTCACTTGAGCCAAATTCAGATGTAAAACTTGAATCAGCTTCTGAAATGTCTGAGTTGCTTCCTTCTCCTGAGGGTTCTCCACCATTACCACCTGGCTCTCCTCCTATGACTCCACCTCTACCTGCTTCACCACCTCCAGTATCCCCACCACCTCCACCTCCACCCTTACCATCATCATCTGCACCACCGCCCCCACCTCCACCACCACCTTCCTCACAACAACTAATTCCTCCACCACCTATCGGTCCTCCTCCATATGTTCAGTCATTGCCACCTCAACCTGCATTGATGTCCCAATACGTTCCTCCAGCTCCGTCAACTTCTCAGCCATTAGCTTATCACCCACCTCCATTACATCATGAGATTGGTGGCACAACCAGTGTAAGTCATGTGGCTTCCAGAACATGTATGTTTATCAGTTTATGTTGATTCAATTATTTTACTCTACAGTTATGTAAAGATTGTGAATATTGCAATTCCAGGGAAATCCACCTATCCATATGGTTTCCAGTACTCAAGGGTCCCATATTGAAGCACCAAGAGGTGAAATATATTCACAGCATTCCTCGTTCTTCTCTCCAGCTTCTGGCAGCAATGCACGAGAACATGTTGGCTATAATTCATCAAGGCCTGTTGAATATGGACAGAATGATCCATGTATTAATCACCATGCTTCACAGCAGAGGAAACATTTGCTGCCAGGTACTGCAACGTTTGTCCATAGACCACTGCATCCTGAGGCCCCACCTCAACAAATATCCGCCCATTTCTCGTATCCAAATCCAGTCACGCAGCATCAATATCCCCCTTATCCATTGCCAGTAGCTGATGGTCCTAGGAGGTATTCTACCGATGAGCAATGGCGGATGCCCGTAAATGATTACAATGCGGATCTTCCCTGTGGAGGGTGGAATGCCGCAGCCCAGCCATTTTCTGGTCAACCTTATTCGCAAGAAGGTGTGGGTTATGTTTTTTGTTCGGAAGTAAATAATCATGATTAGTTAGTCATTTTCAGCCCTTACTTTCAAAATTGTATATCCTCATTGAAAAGTTATGATTGCTTAAATGGCTTTGCGGTAACCACGTAATCTAGAAGAAAGCATATGAATACAGGAAAAGCTGCAACTCTTTAACCAGGAAAAATTTTGTATTTACTGTATTCTTTTGCCTGGTGGTCCTTACCAACAACTGGATAATCCTATTTTCTTGCACCGCTACAATCACATGATTTCTAGTTTGAGCTATTATGCCTTTCAAGAACTAAGGTGGAGTATTCTGTTTCATTTTTTTTCTGAATGTCTCTCCCTAATTGACTAATGACTGTGATCCTGGTTCTTACTGAAAAAAATAGTGGAAGAGTCCCGATTAGTGAAACTCACTTTCTCAGCATTTTGATCTCTAGCAGGTTATTTTCGACCACCTTCAGAAAGGGCTCCAGCAAGTGCCATAAATTTTCGGCCTGCTGCAGCAAATAGTTTACCACCAGCACCTCCAATTCCAGGTGATCTTACTTCTGCAGTTGAGCTGCTTGGTATTTGTGACTTTACCTACCCACAGAGTGCAGTTTATGTTGACCCTCTTGTTGTATTTGTCACAGTTCATGGTGTTCCAATGATGCCTTGTAGGCCGGACATGTCTGCCGTCAATTGGAGGCCAGTATAAGATGACTTTTTGGATATGTGGTGAGTAGTTGGTCTTTCTCCTTTTTAGACTAGCCATATTCCTTGCCAACAATTTTGGTCAGAAAACACTTAAATACATGGTGACTATAATAATAAATATAGTTCAGTGGTAAAATCTGTTCTATGGAAATGTGGCAAGCCTGATTATATTATGCTTATCATGTAACGTAAGTGGATCATCAATTCTTCCTCTGGTAGAATCTTAGAACATTAATAAATAAGTTCATTGAATTAGGGTGTGGACAAGTGAAATAGTTCGGAGTGAATTACGTGACTGAAGATGCCATATAGCAGTTATCTTTAATTCCATCCTTATAGCTGCATCATGATTGAATGCCAACACTTAGGAATATTCTTTCGGGTGTAAGATAGTAATGCATACCATTTGTTTTTGGAGAAGTTTTATTCTTGCAGCTGTCTGAATCTTTTACCTAGCTAGTTTTGAATTTGAACAGTTTGAACTTTTTTTCACACTGGCCATGACGCATTTTGTATGTACAGAATCACATACATTTGGTTACACACACACACACACAGAGAGAGATGGCTATAGACACTGTTCTTTTTTTACTTAATAATTAAAAAAAAAACATCCTTAATAATTCTAGATAGATTCTACTTCACTGCACACTGCACACACCCACTTATGGCAATGCAGTGGTTAGGACTAGTCACACTGCAGCTGCATCCAATCAAAATCAAACTCTTCTGCAATACTTGAATGGTTGCATTTTTTCTCATCTTCCTATATTTTTTTCTGGTTATAGGCTGCGGAGCAAGAGGAATTGGCCCAAATAATGTTTCCACCTAGATCAAGATATAGATTGCAATGTGGAATTTTGAGAAGTTATGGAGAGCCTTGGCAGGATTGTTTATATTAGATTTTTTCCTGACAAATGCATCCCCGCACACATACTCCTAAATGTAAGCCATTTTTCTTATTTTTATTGATGCTTGTAATTATTTATTATATTATCCAAATTAAATGGAGGCTACAATTTCATCTATGTTACTGCATTCAAACCCTTCCTACCCTCCTGCATTTGTTGATAGCATGTTGATCGTCTTTATTGCTACTCTGATACAGACCGAGTGAACAGCATGCTAGAGCATAAAAGTTTTGAGATTTGGCTTTTTGAGTATTTAAGTATTTCAAAAGTGGGGATTTGATGCTTGCTGACTATGCTAAGTGGATTTCATGATTTCATCTCATTTTCTTGCTGATATATATCTTCTGACTTCTGAGAAGCCATGAACTACTGCTTTTATCTTCTTCCTGCTCAAATTTTGTCTGGACTTTTCTCTGTGTGGTACATGCTAGCTCGGGTCCTTCTAGGTCATTATGTTCCCTGGGAGGGATCAATGCTACTTGGTAGTTTCTTTGCAATACTATCTAGAGGGCCTTTAGAATTCTATCAGTTAGTTATTCCCTGTTATCTAGCCTGTCTTTTGTCGTCACCGAAAATTAGATATGTGTTTGATGGGGTAGGGGTCTCGTTGAGAGGAATAATTGAATCATTATTATCTTGCTATTCCGAACTGTGCTTTTAGTTTATAAGCTACCTGGAGCATGCGATGAACTACACACACTCCTTGAGAATGGTTTTGATTCCATGACCGTATTAGGACAATTCAAGGATTAGAACTTTGCTGATGGGATGGGACCCACTTAAGCTCATTTTGTGAACTTAACTAGATATAAGTTTTACGAATTATGTTTATTAGAATTAGCAAATTAAGGATGCCTAAAGGACATACTTCGTGGGACCAAGGTATGCAGTTTGTGGATTCATTTTGTTTTTGATTGAAATACTTGATTGTGCAAATTTATAAGTATTTTAATATCTAAAATCCTGGCATGCATAAAATAGATAAGGATTTAGATGTTGCTTTCACTATAATGGAAGAAATAAATCTAAATGCTTGACGTTCCATTGGCTGTTTTAAGCATGTGATAATATAGTACTCCTACTACTAGTATCAATGTCATTTTCTTGTGCACTTTTATACTTCCTGAATTATTGAGATTAGTTTGAATAAGTTGGAACTGTTTAAGGTACTAAACATAGAAGATACCATTTACATTTTCTCTTACTTTGCCATAACTGAATAATTAAGTGGTGAATTTAGTGTATTAATTTTCTAGGTTATATAAATATCTATGAAAAAACAGCTATACTACGACAATAATTTTCCAGTTGCTAAATTTGAAAATCATGTCGGTATGAAATAGTGACATTTTCTCATGCGATTGACCGCTCATTTCTTTATGATTCAGACAATAGAAAATTGTTCTATCTCTGTCATTTTCACTCATTTAATAATTGTTTCTTTAACCCTTTATTGAGAAATTGTTCGAAAATGATGTATGAAGTATGATTGGTTTCATGTTTTTGTTGTAATGGGAACTTGATGTAGTTAGGTATAATGATTGGTTCAACTTTCTGGAAATATAAATATATTCCGGAATAACTATTTATCAGAATCTTTAAATAGAAAAGAGAGTATATTAGAGATTATGTAAAATTACTCTGTAACGCGGAAAGTTGTCGGTGGGGCGTGAGAACTGAGAAGCCAAGCACCAAGTCCTATATATTTTTTTTCTAAATCCAACGCAACAACTCGTTTTACATTGTTGACTTTTTCTCCTCTATATTTAATTAGAACAATCATTTTTCTCTTTTATCATTAATATTGCACATGATTATTTATTGTTTTTGGCGTGAAGTGCTGAATTTTTGCTACGCATGTCTTATGATATGATACCATACTATGCTACTATGTTAATGAAACAATTTACGATTATTAGTATTATATTTATTTAAAAATATATTTTGAAGCTGGTTAGGTACTTAATTAAAAACAAATGAAAAACAAAAAGAAAAGAAAGTGCTATTAGCTATATATATACACTCGTAAAAGTTTGACATACCGGAGATGAGATAGGCAGATCTGCAGCAGCTAGCTCATCTAAATTCCTTACTGAAATTTGATGAAATTGATATTTTATCAGAAAAAAGGTGTATTCGAATTGAAGATGGATGATTAGTTTTAGAATGCAGATATTCTAATACTTGCTGTAGTTCCACTATCTTTGGATTTTTTTTTATACTATTTAGTTTTATCGTTTTGCGGTGGAGAGAGAAGGGTTTCTGAGAATGAACGAAGCCGAATTATACCAAATCGGAGCGGCCCGATCGTCGTCGCCGACGATTTATCCTCCGCCGTCTTCCGCCGGGGGTTTAAATTACATAGTCCACACCGTGTCGAAGTACGACACACTCGCCGGCGTCGCCATCAAATACGGTGTCGAGGTATAGATGGATAGTTTTCACCTTTCTTCTGTTTATTATAGTCTTAATTAACTTGTGCCACTCCGTCTACGAACTTTCCAGTTTTCTTCCGTTCTATCTGTGCGACGTCACTACTTTGCTTCTGCTCTGTATAGTTATTTGCTTGCAAGTAATACAAGTTTGAATTTTCTATCTTCTTGCTGTTGGAAATGTGTGTCTATTTTCAGTTCGCGCTCAATTCTGCTGAAATTTCGTAAGATTTAGCTCATTTAAACTTCGAATTGTGAGTGTGTGTATATTGTCGCATCTGAGTGTTGCAGATTGCCAGATTCTAAACTGAAGTACTTTCAATTCTGTGTAAAAAATTCTTATCTCTGCTGTAGGTTGCTGATATAAAAAGGCTGAATGGATTGGTGACAGATCTTCAAATGTTTGCCCTTAAGACAATTCAAATTCCGCATCCCGGGAGGCACCCCCCTTCACCCGTCTCGTCTAATGGTCACAAGACTCCTCCACGGTACATGATTTGTTCTCATTCTTAGGGGTGAGCAAAAAATTGAAAATCGAATATCAAAACCGAACCAAACCAAAATTTTGAATAATAATATGGCAGGTATTGATGTCAGTGAAATGAACTAATCATGCCATAGATCCTGATACTTTTTGTTCTTCTTCAATTTTTTTATGCCAACTAAGTGTGCATTCTCTTTGGTTGTAAATATAGTACCAGCTATGGATCTCAAAGTTATTGCATCTCCCTACCATGTTGAATAACACCAAATAACAAATAGTAGTTCAGATTCAGAGTTTGATGACGTGGCTTATTTTGGTGTCCATTGCAGGCCAAGCAGTACTCAGCAAACATTATCAAGTTGTGGACACTCTGATTTATTTGATTCATTTTCATCATTGAAATTGAAATCGAAATCTTCTTCAGAAACGAAAGTGTCTGTGTCCATGAGCAGGATGCAATGTTATTATGGTCTTAGATCAGCAGACATGAAAGGTGCTGGAGAAGGCTGTGAAATGGCAATGTACAAAAAAGGGGGAGCTCATTATCTTGAGGATGGGCCACTTCTCAAATCATCCATCTCTAATCCACCACTTAGCCATTATAGAAAGTCAAAAAGTGCAGCTGATTGTTTAGATTCAGAAAATGGCAGTCTCATTGATCAGGATTTGTTACAAGGAGCTGAAAGTAATGGCTCCACTGATTTGATTGACAAGTTGGTAAGACGCCGCCAAAAATCTGAGGCTGATTTTACTTCCCGCTCTACTGAAAAGCTTCTGAAGGAGGAAAACAGCAATGGTACTGCAATTTCAGCTATTACCGGCAAAGGCCTGGCTCTCAGGCCCAAGTCATCTGGTCGTACTGTGTCACTAGGGGCTGATGATGAAGCAGGAGGGTTTAAACCAATTCCTATAGGGTTGGGGGATGCCTTTGTAAATGATGATGTTAATGGTGTAAAGAAGTCATCAAGTGTATCCAGTTTGCAGGATTCAGACAACAGTGCCTTGTCATCCATATGGCCGACGTCAAAGTGGAGTTTAAAGCAAGATTTTCAGGCTCTTTCTGCTGCAGCCATGACTAGTCCAATCTTCGATGGCTTATCTAAGCCTTCAAACTGGAGAAGCAAAGCAGCGGTTGATTAATCCACATCGTTTTTCCAATCTGGAATCACACGCCATTAGAAGCAGTCATTCAGTGAGAAATATCAGGCAAGTATTCTGGGTAAATCAAAGAAACAAGAATTTTACTACGATCGGATATTGTTCAAAGATTCTGTTCTGCCCTGTAGTCAATGCCTAGAAGAAAATGAGCTGGAGAGTCGAAAGCTTTGAGTTGACTTAGAGAATTGCTTAGATTGCATCATGGGACCTAGATAAAGAATTGTATATTACATTGTCAGAGGTCTGTTATTTTTTGTCAAGAGGGGAAATGAATTCGTTATACATGTAGATTTACTCGTGGGAAACTGTTTCTTTAAATTTGTTGTTACAAGCATTTATTAATAAAAAAGTCTGGTCTCTTTCGGTCTCCATTTTCGAGTGATTCAATGTGAGGCGGTGGAGAAAGCATGTGCAGTTTGACATTTTTCTTTGCAGGTAAAGATCCTTTTTGAACGGTGAAGTTAATGGGGGTGAATCTGACGTGGCATTAAAATATTTTCGAATACACGTGGAGTTGTAACAATAAGAAAGATCCAACTCTTGCGTTGCGTGATGGTACTCCCTCCGACTCACGGGCGGATCTGGGGGGGGGAACAGTCGCTCCTCCGTGCGACTGCTTTCCTCTTATCCGGAATAAAATTACTATGTCCGTCTTCGCGTCGCCCCGAAAATCGTAAAAAATTATCATTTTCACCATAAACCAACCTACTAATGTATATTTCGCCCCCTCCGTTTATGAATCCTGGATCTGCCACTGCTCCGACTCACTATGACTCCGTTGAGGAGTTTCTTTTTGGCGTTTTTGAAAAATGGATACTCCCTCGTTCCTAAGTTAACTAAGTTGAGACCCAACTTTTGGGTGCGGAGATTAAAAAATTGTGTTGAAAAGTAGGAGTGAGGAATAAAGTAAGGAGACAGTAAAGTAGATAGTCGAATAAAATAAGAGTGATTAGATGTTTTATTCTTTATTAAAAAGAGAAATAACTCAACTTAGTTAAGACATTCAAACAAGTAATACGAGTTAATTTAGTTTGGGTAGAGGGAGTATTTATTAAATTAAGTGAAGAGAATAAAAAGAAAAGAAAATGTAGGAGAAATGTTGAGAGAATAAAGTTGAAATAAAAAGAAAAAAGTTAGAGAGAGATGAAAAGAGTGTTGTTTTTGAAAAAAAAAAGGAAATATAATCACTTATAATGGGACAACTTAAAAATGACAAGTTGATTACTTAAGGTGGAACTGAGTGACAAAGAGAGAATGATATATATGCTTCAAGAAATCAATTTCCATGCCCATAATTGCCAAATATGTGAAGGCATTAATAGAATTCGAATTGTTTGTTACATAGTTGCTTACTCTAAAACTAAGTCATCTCCAATTCCACATCCGACTATAGTAGTACTCCATAATACAAGTAGTCTAGGAGGTGTTCGGTTTGCAAGATTGTATCCGAGATTAGATTAAATTTGTAGTGTGTTTGGTTCATGAGATTCAATCTCACAGCTCAATCCTCGGGGGGCGGAGGCAGGGTGGGGCCGGGGGGCCCTTGGGCCCCTCGGCCATTTGAATAAGTACTGTATATAATATATGTATGCGAAAATTAGTAGTGTATGAAATGCTAGCGCAGTTGGTTCAGGTTTCTACTTCTACACCATGAGGTGCTGAGTTCGGTTCTTGCCTAGAGCTATACGTACTAATTTGATTTTGAAGCTATGCAAGTAGTTCATTTGCTGCTTTTTTAAGATTTTTTTGTTTTTTAGTAGTTCTATAATAGAAAACAAGTCTTTGATCTAATAAATATGAAATTATTTCATAAAATACTAGTAGTAAAGTATGTGAGATGCTCTAAAAAATCTTTCCACTATTAGTTTTCTCATCATTCGTTTCTCATGCGCGGCTTTTTATATTGTTCATGTTTCGGCGTCGTTAACACTGAACACACTCAATAAATTTTAGTGGTAATTTGCCCCCCCGTTAATATTCTGGCTCTGCCACTGTCTATCCTAGATGGACAATCATGGTATAATTAGTCTTAGCTAACCTCCTATGACTAAAATAATCTCACTAACTCAATCTTAGATTATATATTAGTATTATTTTATTTTGACAACCGAACCCCACCTATACTGCTTTGTGTTATTTAAAAAGAACTTTCATATAATCTCTGTTTTTAAAAAAAATTGTATATCTAAATTTATATTATTTGAAGATGACATGTTAGAAGGGTCAATATTAACAAATACTATGATGATCACTAAACTAAGTTAATTTAATAGAAAAGTACTCTTAACTTGTTTGCAAATATACAAATTTTTTAAATTATATTGTTTTTCTTGAACTTTTGAGATTATTTAGAGAAATCGTTCTTTTCAAAAAATTTCATTGAATACATTTACCGTCAACCAGTTGTTTGAAAGTTGGGTATATTATTACAAAGACGTGTTTCCAGTATGAGTATAATAAATATGTGTCTTATAGGTTGATGAGTTTTCAGTTTGAACCGTATGTAAATCTCCCGACTTATGAGAAGACTCGTGCGTAAAAGCACTAAAGCAATTGCAATTTAAAGACAATAATCCCAGACATCTCAATCCACAAATATATCGTAAAATTTGTTGTCCATTCATGATAGTATATTATATATAGTCCAATGTACTAATTCACAAAAGAGTTGTTATCTACAAAATAAGTTAAAACTTAATACCATTTATAAAATAGTTAAATTAGAGCAAAAGACAAAACATCTTTAATTTGATTGAAATTATTTGTAGAGAAAAATAAAAAATAAAAATTCAAAGTTCATGTACGTAATTAAAAAAATGAAAATATAAGGAAAAACAGAAAATATTACTAAATGTTTAGTCCATTATTTTAATTTGATCAAATTATTGGTCAAAAAAATAACAAAACAGTCAAAAATCATGAATTTAGATTATAAAATAAAATTTAAGAAAAAAAAGAAAAATAAAAATTTTACGAATTTTACCCAAATTACTCTAAAAAGTAAAAACCATCCCATTTTTGGGTCTAGTCTCTATGCTAAATCTGTGGTAATTCATATTTTTTATGAATATATTTGAATGAATATAAAGATAATTTAATATTTAATGTGCTATTTGTCCTCTGAAATTAACAAGAAACGGCTAAATCCCATTCGCCAAGGGTTTTGCATTCGGCACTGCTACTGTCAAATTCTGAAAGGGAAGAAGATCCATCAACATTTCTTCCTTAATTTGATTCGCTTTTATATGTGATTTATATGGATTTATCTTCTCCGGAAAAAGGTTTATCCCTTCCCCATTTCCTTCTGTTTTCCTGGCTAATTCCTATTTGCGATCCTTAAAATCTGCTTTGCTTTAAATTTTTAATGTTCAGTACGGAAGAGAGCCATTGAGGCGGAATTGGTGAGTGCTAAGAAGCAGAAGCTAGCGGAAAATGTGACTGAGACCATAGAAATTCAAAAAAAAGTCGATACCTACTCCCTGGCAGATGATTGTTGTTCCAAGCCCCAGCACTGTATCGAGGTTTATGTCATTCTTATCAGTTGTCAAATTTACGTGTGTTTTCACTTGTCAATATATTCACCTTCATGGCCTACCATACATTGCTTATCTCTTAGATAATTTGTTTACACAAAATCTCTGTTTAATGGCTAATTATGTATTCCTTCAACCATGAACCGGGTGAGTTCTTCTCGTAGCAAGTAAACTAAGTTTATTTCATATTCTCTTTTTTCCAGGGTAAAGTATCTGGAGTGGATGTGCACATTGTTTCAGTGTTAGAAGAAAAAATTAATGTTTTGGACGAAGACACTGTCTCAGCTGAGGAGGGGCATATAGCTGCTGCCTTTGAGATAGATGAACCAAATTATGACGTTGACTCTTGCTTTCGGGGTGAAACCAGTTTGTGTGAGGATGTCCCTGCAGCTATATCGTTAAGTAAGAATGACACCACAGATCTCCAAAAGAATAAGGAAGAATCAAGTAAGGATTTTGTCATTTCCTACGAAAATGCAGCCTTTCTGAATGGGGATGTTACCACAGGCAACTTATCTTCTCCACCACCGAGTACAATGGACTCACTGGTTTCTGTCGAGGAGAAAGATGATTCGAAGATTTATGAATTTGACTCTGCTCATGAGACTAACAATGATGATAATGTTGATACAGCCCAGGATGAAGATATGACTAATCAGGAACTGGAATTAGATGATGAAACCAGTAGCTCAGACGATGATGTAAGGTCATAATCCTAGGCTTGTTTCTATTTCTCAGTCAAGCATTTCTTTGCCTACAACATACTGCACATGAAGCATGTTGAAAATAATTTTCACGTTGTATAGATCCAAAGGTAAGTGAGTTATGTGGGGTACATCAGTGGGAAATTAAGCCTACTTTCTGATATGAAGTTCTTACTTAGAGACGCTCCAAATGTCACCTGGATAAATATATTTAGAACTCAGTTCACGATCCCCTTCATATTGATTTCTAACATTATGCAGCTCCAGACCCCTACCACTCCCACAGAGCAGACAAGTGGCAGAAAAACTTTGTATGTTGGGAATCTATCCTTCTCCGTTGAGCAAGAGGACCTGTACGGTTATCTTTTCTTAAAATCTTCGATTGTAACTGGTATGTTTTCTTTTTCATGAAACTTCTGTAATTTTTCAGCGAGAATTTCTTCAAAGCTGCTGGAGAAGTTGTTCATATTCGCTTTGCCATGAACTCCGATGAAACATTTAAAGGCTATGGTTATGTTGAATTTGCTTCTGCAGAAGCAGCAGAAAAGGTAACTTTTCATGTCACACTTAAGAATCAATTTGATATTCACACTCTTACCTTTGTTCTATTAGCTGTCAGTTCTCATTTGTATACTTATAAGTTATAGGCTCTTCACGAGTTGAATGGGAAAGAGTTGCTGCGACGTCGTGTAAGACTTGATTTTTTGAAGGAAAGAGGATCGGTTACCCGATACAATGGGTATGGACAAATTTTTCAGTGGTTTATGTGCCTGTAGTATTTTATTATATAGCTTTGAGTATAATTTTTTTTTAATTCTTCTAGTTGTCAAGGAACAGAGTCTTTTCAGAAGGGAGGAAATGCTCAGGGGCGAACAGTATTTGTCCGTGGATTTAGTAAATCTAAATGTCAACATGAGGTTTGTGTTACATGTTCTTTTCACCGTGTGTTTATCTCCCCTGTGCCTTTTCAAATCTTTTTAATTAATTTAACAAGTTGATGGCTTCAGATCATGAAATCTCTGGAAGAGCATTTCAGTTCTTGTGGTGAGGTTTCAAAAGTTTCTGTTCCAAAAGATCAAGATGGTTGTGCTAGAGGGTTTGTATCTCCTTCTCCTCATTACTGCAAAATTGCAAGCTCACTTTTTTATTAGTTTTTGAATCCCTAAAATAATCATAGATTCATATAGATTGAGGACGTCTCTGTAAATAATTGTTTAAGTAGTTGATTTAAGTTGGCTTTTTTATGGTTTTATCACCACCAAAGCCAGTCCCTGTTAATTGTGTGACCCCTACACAAAGTCACAAACATTTCTTATCTGACTTGCATGCTTGGCAGATAATATCACTTGAAGCAAAGATCTAGAAAGCCTTAAACTATTCAACCACTTTTCAATGGCCCCTCTTTCTAGGGTAATTTAGACGTGTACCTGATTTGGCTGTGTAACTGAAACATAACCTTTGGCATTCTACACCCTTAAAAGAGGGGATCGTTGCAAGTAACATCCTCCTGCTTCTGTTCATTTTTTCTTGGCACTATGATTGCACCAACTGCTATAGGGTGACTGGCCCATTTAGTTTAGCTCTATCTTTGTCAACATACACCCGATATTCCTCTTCAATGTTTCTACCACACCCATAAAAAAGGATATCTACTTATTCTATCATTTTTTTGCTTATTACAAGGCTTAGATAATTATAAGCTTTCAACAATATAATAGGATGGAAATAAATAAATTTCCTTAAATAGCCAGTTATAGTCATCTTATCAACATTTGCTGCCAAAACCTGCCAGATTAACAGCATTGGCCTATTATTTGGTTCTCTTTTTATTTACCTTTTTCGTGAAAAGATGATTGCTTCAGAGTTCATTCTTTCAGACAGTGGGATTTCACACTTATTTAGGTGATACTACTTGTTTACATATCCTTGGATTAAGGTCATCCAAACAATTTAGTGACGCCACTAATAAGATTTTAACCTATAGAACTCTAACAATTTTTTTGTATAGTGCCTTCTGTTATTCAATTTCACTGTTGTATATGCCACTGATTATTGTATTCCCTTGTCTGTTCACAGCATTGCATATATAGAGTTCAAGGAAAGGGATGCTTTTATCAGAGCATTAGCATTGCATGGATCTGAATTTAGAGAGGGCATCATGTCTGTGATAGAGGCAAGGCCTAGAGGCGATAGTCAAAATAGCGTTGGCAGCAGCAGATGCTGTGAGAGTGAGAGGATTGGTGGGAGGCATGGTTGGAACAACTTTGGCGGAAGAAGTGGTTTACAGGACTTCAGAGGAAGAAGTGGCATTCGTGAGACTGGTGCTTGGTCTGGAGCTGGTTTTGGGGGGCAGTTGAATGGAAGAGGTGCTTCAAGCCACTCCAGTGGAAGAAGTGTTTGGGGGCACTCCAATGGAAGATATACTACTCGCGGCTCCAACGTAAGAGGTCCTTCATGTGAGTCCAGTGGAAGGGGTGTTTGGGGAGATTCCAATGGAAGAGGTGCTTGGGGGAACTCCCGAGTCTTCAATGGCAGAGGTGCTTCGTCCGACACCGGTGGAAGAAGACGTGATTGGGGGGTCTCAAATGGAAGAGGTTGGGGGAACTCCAATGGAAGAGGTGGTTGGGGGAATTCCAGTGGAGGAGGTTCTTGGGCAGACTCCAGTGGTAGAGGTGTTTGGGGCAACTCCAGTGCCATGGGTGCTTCACACAACTCCAGTGGAAGAGGTGCTTGGCGAGACTCCAGTGATAAAGGTGTTTGGAGCAACTCCGGTGGAGGAGGTGCTTGGGGAAACTCCAGTGATAGAGGTGTTTTGGGAAATTCCAATGCCACAGGTGCTTCACTCAGCTCCAGTGAAAGAGGTGTTTGGGGAGACTCTAATGCAAGAGGAGCATTGCGCGGCTCCAGTGGAAGAGGTTTGTGGTGGGGAGGCTCCAGTGAAAGAGGTGCTTCGCGCGGCTCCAGTGGAAGAGGTTTGTGGGGCGACTCCAGTGACAGAGGTGCTTCGCACGGCTCCAGTGGAAGAGGTTTGTGGGGCGACTCCAGTGAAAGAGGTCCTTCGCGCGGCTCCAGGGGAAGAGGTTTGTGGGGTGGCTCCAGTGAAGGAGGTGCTTCGCGCGGCTCCTGTGGAAGAGGTTTGTGGGGCAGCTCCAATGAAAGAGGTGCTTCTCGTGGCTACAGTGGAAGAGGTGTTTGGGGTAATTCCAGTGAAAGAGGTGGTTGGAGCAACTCCAGAGGAAGAGGTGATTGGGGGGCCTCTAGTGGAAGAAGTGGTGGTTGGAGCAACTCCAGGGGAAGAGGTGTTTGGCCGGAATCGAATGGAAGAGGTATTCTGGGCAGCTTTACTGAAAGTAATGAAGTTGGTGGAAGTGGTGTTTGCATTGGAGGTGGTGGCGGGGGACAAGGGACTCCAACCGGTCCAAGTATTGCTTCACCTGAAGCTGCTATAGGTATGACACATACTTTTCCTCTATCCACATTCTCTGTTTCATTTTCTCAAAATGAAAATATTTCTTTCATAATTCTATCTACATACGTGTTCTGTTTCCGGTGATGCAAGGCCATAACTAGTTTCACTATGCTGTTTTTATAAATGACATGCTACACAATTTGTATCAGTCACGAATTAAGCTTCTTTGTTAAGAGAATGCATATGGAACTAAGTGATTTGATGGTTTCTTTCACTGCTTTATTTTCTATATGATATTTAGTGAGCAATAATATTTTTGTGCAGGAAATAATACGTCACTCAATAATGAAGGCGAGGTCGGGGATAAGATGATAAACTAGAATTCATGTATATCAGGTAGGTGTGGTCTTACTATTGGCTTAGATTTATACCACGAATCATCCAACATATGTTTTGTACCAACAATGTGGTCTTTTGAAAATATGGCAAACCGATCATACATAATCAAACTATAACTTGTTCTCCATTTTGTCGTAAGAAAATGATAAATACATTAAAATATTTAATAATTTTAATTTTAAAATTTCAATGTGGCAAATGAAACTCGAGACTTAGCTCGTTTGTCAAAGTGTGGCACACTTTTCTTTTTAAGCTGTTGCATCAGCAATGTGTTTCGGCAATATGAGTTCATCAAACTAAAGACAATAATATGAGCTATATTGAAAAATTGATCCAAAAGGTGGTAGTATTTCACATTTTGTACATGATACAAGAGGATAATTAAAATACACTAATATTAGATACGATTACAATTGCGTTGCTACATCAGTTTTGTTTGCATAGTAAAATAATTACAAAAGCTTTGATGGGCATGAAAAATAAAAATTATCCAAAACACCAAAGGATAAGACAAGAAAAGAAACAAAGCAAAACTTGGATTGGCAATAAGATGTGAAACTTTACAAGCGGAAAAATTAAATAAAGAAAATTTACATTACAAAACGGTATTGATATGTAGTGCTTTAAGGAGTGAAGTGGCCATTTGTTTAACCAAAACTTGGCCCCCAGAACTCTGTCCATCTCTCCTCTCCTCAATCAAATTCTTAAGCTTCTGAGGCAGATCATTCTCCACAATCAGTTGCTTGGGACGCGGGTGGTGCTCATATACAGCCTGCGGCAGCATCAAAACAGTACAATATGAACCTAAATAGAGATACTCATTCGATTTCTGTAGATAAATGAGAGCAGAGGAACATGCTAAACAGGAGTAACATTTTTTCCATGATAGCCACTGTGTACATTATGTGGTAGTGTGAGAGTGCTGTCTCATATAAATTGTAAATTAGCAAATATAGTTTTACACAAATTCCCCTGCAACACCTACTAGTAAAATAATAAAGCACTTAAAGTTAGATTCAAGGTCATTCAGTTTGACTGAAGACTGATTTTTCTTGACATAGCACAATATGGAATATAAGTCGCGTACCTTTATTAACTTAAGCAAATTCAGACGAGCTATTGCATCTGGATGATCAAGTCTCAAGATTAGCAGTGGTGTCAGTCCATTAACTGCCAGAGTAGTATTTATTCGAGAAGATTTCCTGCATCATAAACCATTGTGAGATGCACTGAATAGAGGCAGTGATGAAAATTGTCACTAGACCCCACTTGCTAATGAGTAGCAAATCAACAGAAGGTGTGAATATATGGAAACTAAACCACTTCCCCATATCAAATATATATCCTATTCCCCAGACAGGAAGGCTACAACCTACAACACGTTAACTGTTCTCATTATATAATTCAAAGAATGTTAGTTTGGTTTGAGATCCATGGTTGAAGTTAAGTCTGATTACAGCAGTATAAAAGTGGGTTGACCTAAATTCTGGAGGAAGTGGGTCAAGCCGAACACTTTCGAAGTAAACAAGAATAAATTTCGGTGGTCATGAAAAGTGGGTACGAATTGCACATGCATAAATTGGACTTGTAGATGATACTAAAAAAATTTCTGGAAAGGCCAATGACACTTCTGCAGTATTTCAGATGCAAATGGAACAAATGTACCCCACTTCTATGTACAATTCGTTACTCGCCAATACAATACTAATTCATTCTCTCTTCCCTTAATCTATTCGTATTTTCTACAAAATGCATTTTTATTTCAGCCTAGTATCAAATTAGAGAAGGAAATAAATGCTAGTAATTCTCCTGTAATTGTTTTCCATAGCTAATTCCAGAAAATTAACTCCTTGAGAAGTTATGCATCAATTAGCATATTCAAACGAAGCTAACGATTATATCTGTAATAACAATATAATCATGCATGAGGGAACATGAGATATAAAATACATAAGATAACAGATATCAGGATAGACATACGTGATAATTTTCAAGAATGGTTCTAATATGTGCAAGAAGTGTTGTTCCGGACAGCACTGGAAGAACTTAACCAATTTCTGGATGGCATCCTTTTTGAGCAAAGCTTGCTCTACTTTCTTATTCTCATTGTCGTGGGCCAAGCAAACAGCAATAGAATCTAGTGAAGTCACCGACCAGATATTATCTTCAAGAAGGCTCAGATATACATCCAGTCCTCCATGGGCTCGCAACTGTTCCCTCGAATTTCTTGATGCATGAGCCATATCACATAGCAAAGGCAAAGCATACTGTCTTAGAGGAGAATCTGACATGATGAAATGCAGTAAGTGGGGAATGATTCCATTTTCTGCAGCCTGTTCCTGTCTCCTCTTATTTATCTTACATAGGTTGAATAGTGCATTAAGGACCTTCAGCAAATGAAAGAAGACAGACAATGTCTAATGAGAAAGATTTAAGTATACTGTAGGAAAGATAAAATAGTTAACAACATTAAGAGCTCAGTGTCAAAGATACTAGAATCATACAGTTTAGTATTTGGTCAACTGTGTGTACTGAATCAAATTGAGTTTTTACCAGTTAAACCCCAAGACACCACCTATAACTCTAACTACATTCACGTTCAAGCCTCTCAAGAAATATATTTTAATTGTACAGACGGACTAGAAATTTTATCAGATCTGTCTCTTTCTCGTCATCCGACAAATTTTATTCTATTGGTGCTCATTTAGCTCAGGGACAATTGCTGGATACCTGTATCAGTCTGCCATACATCCACTAAGTAATGAACTCATACAGGAACTTGCGCAAATGCAGGCTCTGCAGCCTATATTGGATTCTTGGGTAATTATATACAGAAATACTAAAAGTAATAGCACTCATTGCCTATACTACAGCAACTAACTAATTAATTTAATTTATACAGAGTAGCCATTCACACGAGCTAGTAAGAGGGCAGAATATAATCACTATAGTAAATGTAAGTAAGAGAATGAAAATAATGTATCACCTCATGATGTATTTGTGACACAAGGGAACCTTCTCTGAGATCAAGATTTGGGATTAAATACTTGATAGCATCAGCTCGTTGAAGATGTTCTAAGCAATGTGGGTCCGTCGATAGATGGTTTATACACTTCAACAGCTGAAACGAACATGATTATAAGAACCTTTGGCCAGAAACAGTACAAACCCAGAGCAACGCTGAGAAAAGAGAAACTTTTGCTATACCTTAAGAAGAATCGGGGGTTCTATCTTATTGAACATTTGGAAGAGACGACTAAGCAGACTTTGGCTACACATATAAGATTTTACTGCTGTGTCTGCTGAAGCAAATTCAAATAGAAGGTCTGCCACCTTTTCCAGATACTCCCGAGCTACATCAACATTCCATGGTGAGACCATATGGGTAAGTAGTCCGGAAGATGCCGCACTCCCTGGTCTGGCATTCAAAACTCCTGAACCAGATAGCACACCAGATGCTCTCTGTGATGCAAGTCCAGAAGCGACAACAGATCCCCCATTTGATGTCAGAGGTCCATGTTTCTTATTAGCTGCTTTAGGTGAACTTCTAGGCAATGAATCCACGTTAGAATTTTCCCTTCCTTTGCCAGAGACCTCTGGGAAAAAACTAGAAACTATTAGGATCATAATTTAGCACTTACAACTCTTACTGAAAATAAGCTAAAACGGCTAAATGACCATTCACAATGTAAAACTGCAAAGCAATACGTCCAAGACTCAATTATCACAAGAATCAAAACTGAAAATTTCTAAAATGTCCTTTAGGCATATACTTGTGGGACTTGTGTTGGATATTAAAAAGAGTAACTCAGAGATTGACTCTCAAGGCAACTATGTGAAATGAGCAGATATTGCCCACCTGCAAATTCAGCCATCAAAAAGTCAAGACCATTTGTTTTCTTGTCAGTTGATCCATGTAAAAGAGGCAAAATACTATCATGTTTCTCCATCCCTGTAAGATGTTTCACGTACTCAAGCTGCCCGGAGAAATGCCGTGATGGAGGTTCTTTATCCAACAAACTCAAAAGGGGTCGAATATTCTCTTGCTGACTACCAGTGTGAGCAGATGATCCATTTGTGGTGGCATCCATGGATTTTGGAGCCCTATCCATGGATATTCTTCCACCTGTTACATTGGCTCCTCTTTGCTGCTTTAGGTCAAATTCGGCTCTAGAAGGCTCATTCTTCAACCTGTCTACACTTTCCTCATCTCTAGTTGGAAGGTGGTCCTTTTTTACAGAATTGGATAATCTGTCCAAGGATGCAGGATCTGTTACTCTTGAAGCACCACTAGCCTCCAATTTAGAAATACTGGATTGAGGCCTATCAGCATCTGAAGCCTTAACTCTCGAGTCAGGAGAATGTGATGCAGATAATCGCAAAGGTTCTAGTGTTCCAGTTTGTAAAATATGATCTCCAGGCTTAACTTTAAGGTGATCAGGCAGGTCATTCCCATAAAATACAGAATCTATTCGTGTCAATGGACTGTTAGAATCCTGTGCATCAGATCTTGGTCGTGAACTTAAACCGTCTGGAGCAAACCCACCACCAGAAGCTATAGAAGCTAGACGGGTTGCCTCATTCAAACTATAAAGAGTGTTAATAAGTCTGAGTAGTATCCCATTCTTGGCAGCTATACGACAAAAATCATTTCTAGAGGTTGACTTTTGAAGCTTAAAAACTTGCCACATGCCATCAATAGCCATATGAACCATTACCCTGGAATTGAGGTAACAAAGGTAATTAGCATGCCAATAGGTAAACCAAAACAAGTTCCTATGTCACAATTATATAGTGACTCAGAAATATGGATAGTCACAAAGAATGATTTAATACGATACACCTACAAGTGAGAAGAGTGGCTGTAATACCCAATAGCCAGTCTAGATGAAATAAAGTTAAATTATCCAAATTTGATTAAATTTCTAATTCTGGTGAAAGAGAAAGCAATTGAACTATAAATGTCTTTCTACAAAAGCACTCTTCTACTTTCAGCGAAATGTGATTCGGGATGAAATTTGATGTTATTACAAATTAACGATTTAGAATGTTTTAAGGTGCAAACTACCAAGACTAGCCAATTTAGAAGGTGCAACATATAACTGAGCCTTGGAGGGGGGCACATTTTTTCCCTTTAGAAATGGAAACAATGGATAAAACTAAAATATTTTTATGTCCAGATTTGTAGTTGGAGTTTTGCTACATAAGTGCATATCATGTCATCAGTACACAAATAATATGCCAGTACCACAAATGTTTGGCAACAGATGACACGCAGTCAAATTTTTCTAACTGTATATTTATTCCCTCCGCCCCTTTAAAACATGAACTTTTAAAGGGGCGCGAATTTTAATACACAATTGGTAAATTAAGAGAGAGATAGAAAGAAAAAGTGATTGGTGTATTGTTGGTGGAGAATGGTCCCACCTCATTAGATTAGAGAGAAAAGAGTTTTCTAAATTAGAGAGTTCATAATTTTGGGCCAGACTAAAAAGGAAATAGTTCATAATATATTAAGGGATGGAGGGAGTACTATTTATTATTATCTTGTGTGGTGAGTAAGGTTCTTGCTGCAGATAGTGTTCATGCACTGTAATAATTCCTGATATTTCAGAAATTTGTTACAGCAATCCCTTGTTTTATGGCATTATTATATTTCAAAAGTCCATCAGAGGACCCTGTTAGATAAAATATAGAAGTATAGGAACCAATTAAACAAAAGAAAGTGTACATCAACATATTGAAACACACATTAAAGTACAAGGATCTGAATCCAATTTCTGAACTAGATAAAACTCTTGGTAATTAAATATCCATTTTAAGTCTTGGTAAATTGCGAAACATCTATGTAAACTTACCTGTACTTCGCATAATCAGCCTCTAGAAAGCCCACCAAGATAGGTATGCCACGACAAGCAATAAACATTTGCAATGTCAAGGAGCTGGAGGAAACAAAAGTTTAAATATCACACATCAAAGCAGAAGAATAGGTCAAGAGAATAACAATCAGGAGATAACATGTAACCTTGATTGGCAGAGCTGTTGGAAAAAAAATGCTGCTTCCATGCGCACCTCCCGTGGACGATCATGTACAGCAAAGCTCATCACAATGGGAATCTGGAACGTTTTTTATATATAAGCGCATTTTACTGTAACCAGCAATACCAATGCAAGCTCTATAACACACTTTATTTCTGTGATTCTCCTTTCTCTGGAAGGGGATCAAGCAAGTTACAATCCAAAACCCTAATCCAGAGTATGCCACCAGAGCAAGAGATCAAGTGATTTCTATAAACAGCTTAACCAGTCTTAAATAAGTAAGTAGCTTGACAAAAATTGCGGTGAGTTTTCGGCAACACAATCATACTTACAAAGAAGTCATACTCCTCCGTCCCATAAAAATATGGGCATATGATTTGGCACGAGAATTAAGACAAAATTGGTAAAGTAAGGGAGAGGAGGAGAAGGGTGGTTAAAGTAGTGTTAGTGGATAGTTGGGACCCCATTATTATTAGTGTGTTAGTGGTGGAATAAGTTGTAAATAACTTGGATGTATAGGGGTAATAAATTGGGATAACTTTCCATAAATGGAAATGCCCATATTTTTATGGGACGGACGAAAATGGAAAGTGCACATATTTTTATTGGAAGGATGGAGTATCAGAAAGAAGAATCTAAACTAAGAATAAAGTGAAAAACTAAGAAATTCTAGCTTTCATGTACAGCGAGACCCTATCTAAAAGTCAATTTCTTCTCGAGTATTTTATAATTATTTATATACAGGAAGATGATCTCTTAATATAATAATCATAATATTTAACAGTCATCCTAAGTAAATCAAAAGTTTAAAATCATAGAGTGAAGCCATCTTACATGGACAAAATGAGTTGGTATTTAATTTTAAATCAGAAACTTTGTACAAAATATTAGTGAACCTAAACATTACATATTCCTGGGATTACATTGTTTAAAATCTCTTCAACTTTAACCCACACATACAGAAAGAGAGAAGCAATTAGATTTGTAGAACACTTACAAGACCCACTAGACAAGCATTCTCCTGAAATTCAGTGTTATCTTTAATTATTTGATTCAGTACTTGTAGAACTGAGCATATAACCTGAAATGGGAAGAAACTGATCAGCCATGTTGGAACCTCAAGCAGTTCCATTAGTGGGAGCAATTCCATTAGTAACAAGGTAACAAAATTTATTAAACTTCGTGCTAGTTACATACGCGGGGTCTTGGAACCTCAAGCAGTTCCATTAGTGGGAGCAAACCATGTTGTGTAATGAAAACAATCTTCTGGTCTGGTCGCTGATGAAAGAAAGAGGTCAACTTCTGACAAGAAGATACTATCACATCTTCTGGTTCATCTGGCCTCAGCAAAGATACCAATTTGCTGAATTCAACAGCCTGTGCAAGAGAAACCACATGAGGGTTAAAAAGTTGCATCTATTTCTGCACAGAAGAACAGAATCACAACAAAATTTGAAAAACATGTGAAATTTGGCCACAACACAACTAAGATCTATATACAAATAATACCATATCTAACAAATAGATCATTAAGCAAGACAACGTGTGGAAATTTCTCAAGAGATACGTGAGGCATAGACTCCAAGAAGCAGTAAAGGAATTTCGTAAGTGGCTGAGTTAGAAAACATAATACTTCTAATAGACTGGAGAAAACATCCATCAAATCTCTTTCATCAATACCAGAGAAAATAGTAGCAATAATCATTAGCATATATGATGCATTATGTAGATATATTTAAGTAGACTAATGACTAAAAATAGGAAAATAAAATATGAATAGGAGAAAAAGTTTATCCAGTGAAACTGAGCTCAAACGAAGTCTCTCTCCCTTAACCCAGTGGTCGTTTCTAGTAAGCCACCACCAAGCAGTACCAGTCAACAAATAATCAGGACAACCTTGTAGGCTGTAGCCAACACAATGTTGACATAAACTTGGATAAGAAGAGAACCCATAGAATACACATTGAAAGTAACTCAGCAATAAAATAGATGTACCTGAAGGTGAAAAAGATTTTCTGCAGGCAATTTATCTTCAAATACCTGACAAGCATGCCAAGCATAAGAGAAAAAAAACTAGAGGAATTCAAATTAGAAAGTGAATTCCATTTTATATTGTCAATCGTACCAGAGAATCAATATCAATTACATCTTCCTTTAAAACACCCATCATTAAGCGAAGTAGGTCACCACTAGCCTGAACAGATTCATTCTCCATTTGTTTCCGAGCAATTGTAGCCCTTAACTTTGTTGCCAGATCAGTCTTTCCACCTTCAGATACAGCATTTCCTTGGATTACTTTTGAAGAGGATGCAGAAGTAGAGGCTTCAGCTACCTGGTCCTCCAAACTATCCAAGGGGTGAAATAAATCATCCAAAGAAGCATCGCGTGGAGAATCACTAAATTTACTAAGTTCATTGCCTCCAGAAGTCAGTGGTTCTTCAACACCCTATACAGGCAGCAACCAGAACAGATTAGATCTATTAGACATGTAAAATAGTTACTGTATATAGCACATAAATGCATAAATAACCACAGTAAATTGGCATTGCTGACAAAATTTACCTAGGGAAGGCTAAATTTAATCATGACTGAGGACAGTGTTGAACATTCATTTTCAAGTTGTCGTGGCTAAAGAAATAAGTGGAATTGAATTGCCAGACAGACAATTACTCCATAGCAAGCAGACAAATACAACAAATTTTCAGTCTCATGTACCGCATATAAGTAATTTAGTAGAAACTCAAACGAGAAGAAAATACAATTAAATATGAATCTTCAAGAAAGAAAAAGATAACAGTATATGTTTAATAGGAAGGCGCAAAGGATCCAAATGTCAGAATTACCTTCCTTGGGCTAGATTCGTGGTTCTTTTGACCAAAATTAAATTTTGCATGAATGATACCAACTGCACTTCCTTTTTTTTCAACTTTTCTGCCAACAACAGTTCTGTTTGTAGACTCGGCAGCTTCTGCCTCACCATTTATCAGCACTTCGTCCTGCTGATTTAGATTAGAACTCTGGTCTTCGATCTCTGACTCATGACTATCCAAAAGTGTGCTTGAGCTGGTCTCAATGGGTGATTTCTCATGGATAATAAATGTTGGAACTTGATCTGAAATAGTATCTTTTTCAAGGTTATCTGTCCTTTCCTCAGTAAGATTAGTTTTTGAGCTATCATCCTCGTAAGACTTGCTAACAACTGAAGTCCCTGAGGATGACATCTCAGTTTTATCCTGAACGGAAAACATGGTTTTAATATATAATTATATCAGTTAAAGCATCATCTTCAGATCAAGCAAAACCTGAAAAGAGGATGAAGTACTCAGATGTTCAAACAATAAGAGGCAAATCAAGCCACAAAACACAAAAGACAATCACTTTACTTTCTCAGCAGAATAGGTTTCAATATTATGCCCTTGCTCACTGCTACTTATACCAGCACCCCCAGTTCCAACTTCCTCAATGTTCCTGCATAGATTGCACCATTTATGCTTTAAATCTGCATCTTCTCAACAGTCAAGAGATCAATGACAAATTCAACAGAATAGAAATAAGAATACAGAAAACAAGGCTTGCAGTTATTTCAGTGAAGAGCACTAATGTAAAGAAATGATGTACTTGAACTGAACCACAAACTCGTAGCAGAAGAAGAGTGAGAGAGACAAAAGACTTCTCACAAGCACTATATTATAGGCCCTAAGTCCATAGATACAACAATATAATGAATCTCTTGCACTCGTGCGTTAGAAAATCAGAATCAGGTCAGCCAAATAAACCATAAAGTCTCCCAACAAATTCTAATACTAAGGTCATGATATGAACTATTAGGCATTAAGGCCAATGTTCTGAGATTGTAGATCAAGTGACATACTACATGAAAAGAGAAACTATTCATTTCATACCGTGCAAAACAGTTTAAACAGCACATCAATAACATTTTAGACACTATTCTGAGAATCACACTTATTAACCAAATTCATCAGAATCAATTACTGAAGACTCAAAGACAACAAATAAACCCAAGTCAATCTGGCTGGAAAGACTATATCCCAAGGATGAACTAGTGGACGCAAGTATGCATGTACTATTACAATTCCATTGAGCTAACTCAATTATCATATTGATGCTTATACTGAGGAACAAAGAGAGAAGCAGTACGGACTACCTCAAGGTTCCACTATGACGAAGAGTATTCTGTAGGGCACGCCTTGAGTTTTTAATCCAAGGGTGTGAAAGTAATGTCTTTGCATCAGGCCTCTGTCCAGCATCCTGAATGTCAAACTAGATGTCAGAGTAATTAAAATGGAACAAACATGATTCGGTAGTAACATTATAGACATAATAAGCAAATAGCACTAATTTAAATAGCAATGGAGCACAAGAGATCACTTTATATGTTTGAAGAGCAGCAATCACTAGTTTTAGAAGAATCGGTCTACCGACATTAGTTACGTGGAATAACGGTCTACCGATATTAATGGAAGAAATCAAAACAGTACAAAAGTGATGATCTAGACCCTTAAGAGAGGCTTCTTGGCAAAGTGTGCCAGGTACGGGAGACCGGGAGAGGAAAATATCTAAAAACCTTTGTAGCACATCATGAGTAGGCAGCTTAACCAAACAACAACAACCACAAAAAGAAGCTTCCTATGTACAGAAACCTTCCAGCTAGATTTAAAGAAAGAAAACCAGAGGGGAAGAATCATTAGGAAAGAAAGAATTCAGAAAGGATTTGCAAGTGACGAGTCACATGGAGAAACAATAATCTCTATGTCCAGAGGTCAATATAATCATTAAAAGACAAAACCCTACACATCATTAGCTGAATATACTCAACCAAGACTCTCATTAGCTATTTCAAATTTAACTCACAACAGGTCATGTATTGCATTTGCTGGAATTATGGGGACATCAGATATATTAAAGTCCCCAAATAAGAAACATCTAAACAGAAAAAATTAAGGACCATTGTCTTACTTAAGACTGTAAGAACTTGGCCTCAAGCAAACAAACAGATAAGCGGAGAAGGCTAAATTTCAAATATAAAGTGATTTCCAGCTGACCTTTTTAAAGCATTGACGCAGGAAATCTGTAATAGCTGGGGATAGACTATCTGGAATTGGAGGATGTTCATCCTGAAACAAGAAATGAAGTACCAACTTCAGTGAAGCAACAGTAACAGAGCTGCTAAACGAGTCCATGTAAACTTTCGCCATTACTGTTGTAATTTGTAATTAGTAATAGGGTGATTGCAAGTTAGGACGGGAAGGAGAATAGATAAAAATAACTAAGAGCTGACCAGAAACCATGAACTTCAACATAAAAAGAATTCGAGAAGAACAAGTATACTACTGCTACCTAACCTACCTGCACAATCCTAAAGAGGGCGGGCATTGGCTGCAGATCAAAGTACGGTGGAATACATGTAAGAAGTTCAATTACAGTGCAGCCTACACTCCAAATGTCAGATGCAGCACAAACTCCTGACATTTCAATGACCTGAAATTGGCAAAGAAGGCAAAAGGTGTCCTTATTTATCATGCATCGATTCCAGAAACTGTGAAAATATGCACACAGCCACACACATATACTAGTTTAGTACAAAACCTTTATGGGTCTAGCTTACCAATGTATTTCGACAGTCATTGGCAAAAAAAAATTTTAACAGAAAGACAGTAAGTATGTTGAGGTATTTATTGGAAAAAAAAGATAGCATTCTCAGAGCAATTATTCAACCAAAACATATTACTACCAATTATCAAGCAGAAAAGATTGAACACTCATAAATTGAGGAGGAGCTTATCCTGTTTTCAGTTTTCACCTTTATACTACGAATATTAACGAATGTTCTACATTAGTAAAATATACTTCACGTTTACCTTTGGCAGGCTCAGTTAGTTTTCCACTTGATCAGAATTATTGGTAATACTAACATTGTTATGTGATAATGTGATATAACCCTCTCGCTGATCCAATTCGTAAAGCTCACCCATTTTCCCTTTTCCTATAATAAGATTGGCTAACCCATAGTTCCATAGGTGATATTTCCGAAGCTTCCATAAGGGAGCATTGTGTTCACCAGAGGAGGGCGAAGCAACGAGATTCTCTGACCTAGTGTCGGGCTTTTCCTGGGTTTTCTTAATTAATTCTTATTCAGACATTAATATTGTCTTTCTAGTATGTTTGCGGGATCCTAGTTCTGCATGGTCTTGCAAATAAAAGAGGTCATACAATTACAAAAGAGCTTGTCTAGGATTTTCTTTGATCAGAAACGGCATGTTGGTGCTTGGGTAGAAAAGGTTCTTGATAGAAATCCATGGGGTCCCATCCTAAAACCAATTGATGATAAGAGGAGTGCCCATGAAATGAGGCTTATATAGTGGTTTCAGTTCCCTCTTTACACCGATGTGGGATATGCATATATTTTTCTTTCATTTGCCAACACACTCCTTCAAACCCTTCAAGAGGTTGGACTTTTTCTGAACGGGTTGGACCAACTCTCTATCGAACTGACCCAAATTTAAAGCCCAGATATACTGTCATTTTTTAGTTCAGTCTAGATATATAGTTAAATTTGGCCCACAGTTGGCAAGCCGTATGATACCACGATAGGAATCCATATGGTAAGATTTCACAAAGTGAATCTGTAGGCACTTACTATTAGCTCACAAGCCTCCCATAATAGATGTCACACTTTCCTTTTCAGTTTGTCCCATAAAAGATGTCATATTTTCTTTTTTGGAAAAAGTTTTCTCTCACATTAATATAAATATACTATTTTCTCTCTCCACTAAACACACAAAACAACATCTCCTAAAATCCCATGACATTACCCAAGTGTGCCATCTATTATGGGACGAAGGGGTACATAACTTACTCCTATTATAAGAGCTTGTACAGTGAATTACATGACTGATGTACATATAATAAATTAGCAGAAATTAGTAAAGAAAAAATTAAGAAATTCATTAAGGAAAAAAATAGAAACTAAATCCCAAATGCCAAGAAAGATATTAGTATACCTCAGGGGCCATCCAATAAGGCGTTCCAACAACAGAATGAGTATTAACATCTGCTTCAGTAAGTTTTGTAGCAACCCCAAAATCTGCAAGTTTGACAAGGCCCTGAAATTTTAAGTTAGATCAAGAAAATACAAGTTCAGCATGCATCCGTTTTAATGTTAAAATATCATCCAGGGGGAGGATACTACTAAAATATTTGAATCAAAGTATAAGCACCTTTTATAGCAAACAAAGACACAAAAGTCACAAGAATCAAAGAAGAAAAAAAAGGCAAAAGCCGACAGCCATTAATTTGTATCAATCAAACAAAAAAATCCCCAAATAACAGGCTAACAGCTAATCACATTACCAAAGCAGCATAGGGAAAGGCATATCAGTATCAAAAAATCTGAGCAGAATAAGTGACAAAACAATTATAGCAAGATTCGGTGTACCTCTTTTGTTGTCAGGATATTTGCCCCCTTGATATCACGATGAATCACACCTTGTTCGTGCAGGTAGACCAATCCTTCTAATACCTGGTTACAACATACCGATATATTTTTTAGACCGATACATTAAAATAAAAACAGCTGATAAAGGATGAGATTTGTCATGAAACCTGAGCTATGTAAACAGCCACCAATGACTCTGGAAAAGGCCCAAATTTGTTTGGCTTTATTATATTTGCAAGAGATCCGTTCTCCACATACCTTTTGAGAAAAAAAATAACTAGTAGATCATGAAAAATTGTGGCTAGAAATTTATAAGTTGGAGAAATATATGTCTGAATATGGACTTACTCAAGTATAATGTGAAGATGAGATTTTGTCTTCAAAGATCCAAGATATTTCACAATATTCTTATGATTCAGATTCTGGAAGAGGAAGGCCAGAATCAAAGAATGCAAGCAGGAGTCAATGACACAGCATGTGATCTATTTTTTTAAAAAAATTGTAGCATAAACAACGAAAAAAGATGTGAATGTGAGGAAGCACACTCTAGTACTATCCATAGCGTCCTTTAGGCACTACGGCCATTGCCTCAACCCTATCAATCAACTTATTGCTGATTAGTTATTTAATCTCATATCAATCTACTTTAAGAGAACTAACTAATGATATTAATTTTCAGTATTTCAGATTTAAATTTTATAAATTTGTGTAACCGTTGAAAATATGACTTTCCCACTCTAATTATTTTAGTCAAAACTGCCATTTTCCCTCCCAATTTCCTAGGGCTTTGTCTTCTCTAGAATCATACTGAATTCGTAGTTTGAAGTAAGCTCTCGAGATGGGAAATTACATCCAAACGCTGCTAAATGGTAGCAATACTTGTTGCTTTCTAATTTTCACATCCGAGAGCTGAAAAGTTACATAATAACTAATTTGCTACATTGCAACTTGCATAGTAACCATATCATTAACAAGTCAGAAAATCAACTTTTGCGTGCATGCATTCTGAGGAATCATGTCTGTCAGGGGTAAACCACAAAAGCAATCAAACATTAGAGCCTTAACATAACAGTCATTTCTAAGCAAATGGCTTGAGAAACATGCATTCCGGGTTGGACCTAAAACATACTCCGTACATAAGCTAAAGAGCGGCAGCATGCACGCACTAAAATAAAAGTTAATTGATGTGACTGATTGCACTTTATTTTACCAGGAAGGTTGAAAAAAGAAGTTGAAGAATAAGAAGAATATGCGTATTAAGTTTACCTTAAGCAGATCGATCTCTTGCTGTCATGTTTGTACCAGCAGATGGAAAACGACGTCATGCAATTGAAAAGAAAATCAGCAAAGAGTCCGAATTCATGGAAGTCACAATCGAGGGATAAAAAAAGACCAAGTTTTAGCCACATTAACTAAACAGTTTGTGAAATTGAAAAGGATAACTCAGACCATAATGATGTTGAGATCCTCCTGAGCAATGTTCTCGAGGGAAACTTGCTTGATTGCAACAAAATCTCCATTTTCCAAATCCAAACCCTTGTAGACTCTTCCATAAGCCCCTTTGCCGATCTCATCTCCAAGCATCTAAATTCAGAATTAATCCAGAAAAAATATCCATCACTTACAGTAGAATAACAAAAGCATTCATCACAAAATTGAGCTCAAGAGAGATTGTAACAGCTTACATATTTGTTGTCAAGGGTTTTTGATTTGTGGAAAGCGGAAGTCGCCATTTGCCGCGCCATCTCCGAGAGTTCCAACTACAATGGAGCCCTAATTCGCGGAAAATTATGCCTCCATTCAAAGATACGTAACAAAGAGAATATAAATCCGCGACAAATTGATGAAAACAGTTGGCAGCGGAGTGTTCTCAGACGACTCTCTGCCGTTCAGTTCCGCGGCGGAGGACAGATGGAGATGATCGTGTATTCATTTCTGAGTTTTTTTAACACACCAATTAACAGGCAAATGAAAGGGCAAATTTGTCTATTGGTAATGGGTGGGGGGCTAATTAGTCATTTTCATTGTATAATTAAATTTCTAATTTTGCCAAAAAATTAGATATTTTAGTTGACGCGAAACGGAAATGCGACTACATAACTTGCAAGTTTCAGTTATTGACGAACAGTAAATTGGTTTTCCTTTGTTTCTGAGGTCCTCATTTCTCCTGTCTCTCTCTCTCTCTCTCTTCTGCATATTGTTGGATTTCTCTCTTCTTCAGTTGAAGTAGTAACCGCCAAATAGCTGATATCTCAACTTCTAGAGATGACTAGTATCTTGGCGAGCCGGCCTCCAGCAAGGCTGCCGGCGACTGGAGACAGTTTTGCCGCTGTTCTGAAAGCTGCTGATTGCAGAATCCTCTGTTTCGGGTATTCGAATTTGGAAACTCACATCCGCACGCGTACTACGCAGCCGCGCGCTAGGAATTCGTGCGTCGTTTTCTCCGGTAAATTGGACGATAGTGTTGAAGGTGATGATGCCTCTGATAGGGAAGAAAGCGGCAGTGATTCTGTGAGTCGAGTTTTTTCCTTTCTTATGTTTTTACTGTTACTTTCCCTTTCCATTTTAAATAAATGTCCGATTATTGAATGGAGCTTTAGAGAATCATAAATGAGTGGTTAACACTATAACCTGAACTCCCGTTGATACTCTTCCGACGCTTTGTAGCTTCCTAGTGTCCTGTTTTGTAACAAAATATTTGCGGTTTGGCAGCTAGTGTTAACGCTTTTAATGTATAGCTCTGATATTTGCTTTTGCAGCCAATCATGAATCTTGACGGAGATGGTAAAGTTTATAATGTATGTTTTGTGATATTCATTCTACATGAGAGCATAAGGAACCATATTTTCTTATGATGCAGCTATACATTGAATTTCATACACACTCCGATAAAACTGATATATCCCACATATTAGAGATTCATGGTGGTCACGAGTGAAGTCGTGACAGGTTAACTGCCCCTCCACACAAATCATTTGTAATTGTTTTATTTATATGTTTATAAACAACAGTTGGAGTACCATAGCCTTTTTCCTTGTATATTCCCAATCAGTGTAAACTTAATTTGTTTTATCTGTAATCAGTACATGACACCGAATACTTTTCCATACGGGTGGCTAGAAAATAAATCAAACCTTTATTATGGCTTCTACTTGAGAATCTTCATTGGCGAACTTATGGAATATATACGATAATTTCTGGTCTTCAGGTTAACAGTGACCTAATCAGGGAAGAGCTTGAAAAAATTGTTGGGAGAGATGATTCCAGTTTCAACGGGATGGATCTTGCAACTCTTATACGGAACAGATATGGAAGGTCTTATGATGTGCAACTAATTAAGAAGGTCTGTTCAGTGTCAATTAGTCTGTTTTTATGCAGTTAGGAAGTACATTCACTTCGCCATGAATGGGCAAAGCCTAATCTGACCATGCACAAAATGCCATATGATCCTAATTGAAACCATTAAGCATTTCCTATTAGTTTGAGGTTGATCTTTTTATTTTATCCCATAGAATGTATGGTGGATGGTTGCATTCACTCTTCCTCATCAAGCATGTTGCATATACAATTATGTGAAGTTCATGTAAACAAATGTTGATCCACAATATAAAGTGAATTGAATTATTAAGAGGAAATAATCAGTTACCTCCTACTGCTGCGCTCATATTCTCATTCTCATGTAGCCCTGCACACATGTTTTGATGTACAGAACTATCCCTGAAAGTGTACTAAAGTTCTTTTGGATGTGTATCGTGAACTGATACAAATCAATCCTATAAACTATATGCGGTGTATTGAATGCACACACAATAGCACCAGCTGCCAAGATGGGTTTGAGTGGAGTTTTTGAATTTACTTGAACTTCACAAAGAAAAAAGTAGGATCTTTAAAGTTAGTAATAAAGTATATAGACCTAATTTGGAAATTGAATTATTCACTCTGTAGTAATTCTGATGTAGAAGGATTGATGGTTGGAAAATTGAAGTCTCACTGAAGTATCAGTGCTCTGCTATATTTCACATTTCCTGCTTCTTACTATTGGGAAACCACAAATCTTAGCAACTTTTTTTATGAATTTCTGATGTTCTTGTGTATAGCATTTAGAACCAAGAGCATATATTTGTGATCTCCAGAAGAGTAAATTTTGGTTCTCCAATACAGGAATTCATGGGCAGAAACCTCCTTGCTTTAAATGTCATGTGGAAGTACATGGAGCAGGTCAGTTGCTTTCTCTGCATTGGCCAATATTAGATTAGGTTGTTGTTGTTTCCTTATGCTGCAACCACATGAGATTTATTTTTTGGTGAAGTGACTGGTTACACTTGATGATTTGATTCACCCATCCACAAATAAGAAAATTATTTTTAAGCACTCTTACCATAAAAATTGGCAAACTTTGCATGCCTTAGATTTAAATAACAGTAACGTTGCTCCTGCTTGACTCCCTTTCTCAACTACTTTTAACTCAAGCTTAGTAAGTATTTCACAATAAAACCTACTATGTTATGTGGAAACATTGAATTTTTAGGTAGTTATACATAGCACTTTAAATTTATATTTCTCTTTAGAAGTGTTTCAAGACAATAAGGATGGAAGTTTTGCATTGGTAAAGGATGTGCGCATCATCATTTATACTTGCAATGACACAAATGAGGTGAATTAAGTAAATAGTACTCCCTCCGTTCCTTCATAGTTGAGTCATTTTTCCATTTCGGGAAGTTCCCTTATAGTTGAGTCATTTCCATATATAGTAACTTTTTCCTCTTTCATACTTTACTCTCTCTTACTTTATTCTCTCTACTTTATTCACTTTTACTTTATTCTCTCTACCTTTTTCTCTTTCTTACTTTTTTATCTATTTATTTAACATACTCAACATTCATTTCTTAAACTCCGTGCCGAAAAGTTCCGCCTCAACTATGAGGGAACGGAGGGAGTAGTAACATCATATTCCACTTTAAAAACATGTCATATACAGTTTGCCTTGGTGATTAAGTAAAGTTCTAGTTTGTTTTCTTTGCCATCTCAACCTCAGCTATGTGTTGCTTGTTCCGTCATAGAGATCATTCCCGTTGACTGAAGAAGAGTATATTTTGAGACTTGATGATGTGGCAAATACTTTGAAATGTTGGGGCGCTGTCTCACATATCCGGAACAGTCTTCAGAAGGTGAAAGAACGGCCTCGGATTGGCAAGGTAAATCCCTGGTTTTTTTAATCTCTTATTTCTACTGCCAACAAGTATCCTACCTTACACCTTGCATGTCTAACTTCTCCTTAACTTAACTTATATGTTCCTTATTCCTTTTTGTCCATCTCAAAGTAATAGCCCGATTACCTTGTAAAAGGTGGCATTATATATCATTTTCCTTTAATATATCCCTACTTAATCTTATTTGCTACTATTAACAATCTTTTGCTTTGGATGAAGTAAATAAGGGTACAGTAGGAAAATTGTGTTGATTTTACTTTTCAAGTAAAATAAATACATTTTCGTAATGTGTAAAAAGGATAAGATGACTTCATTTATGGGATGGAGGAAGCAGTTTAGTTAAAAAATTGTTGAGATCTCAAGTATTTCTTTCATGTAGTGTCCCCTAATCTTTTACATACAAAAATTGTGGTAGTCTTGATTACGTATTCTCCAGTAAACTTATACTTCCAAGGTTCTCAAAAATTGGACATACATATTCTTTTTTGAACTAATCACTTGATGCTTGGTATTCGACTTCTTGTTTGAAACTCGAAAACTGCTATCCATAAGCTGCCAGAAATTTTTTCTCCTTTCTGCCTAATAGAGTGTAGTGCTTTTCATTGATCTTCACTATAGGTGGATTAGGCAAGGGTAACTATCCATTTATAATCTCATAAAAGCCAAATATTAAGCTTCGGAAGAGCACAGTGGGAATCAAACTTGTTTTCAAGGAAGAGTAAGGATGGTCAGTTACACTGGTAGCCTGATTACTCAATTTATGCATCATCCATGTGTACGGACTTGCTTTTCTTGTGCTCAGATAACCATACGGGTAGGGGAGTGGAGGATTATTTTTTGTATCAAGTGTGTCTAATTGGACAAACGACTTCTCATGGAGACATTGTTAGGCTAAGCACTAGAAATTTTGGGGCATTTACAGAATGCTCGTTATGCACAGTTAGATCAGTTGTGGTTGTTTAAGCATATGCCATAATACAATGTGATTTAATGTGTGAGTTAGGAATTAATGTTATCGATCTGCTGGCCTCAAATTTGTGCATTTTGTGCAGGCCGTAAGCATCTTCATAGATATGGACGAGTCTGGGGAGCGAGCAAATGAGTGGATATACAAGTAGGCCTTTCCAAATCCGGTGGATCTTTTTTAACTGTTGCAGGTGCACTATATATGTATGCCACTGGCAAAGCTGGGACACGTTGGTTACTGCTTTCAGATCGTAACATTGAAGGCCTGCTTGATGCAAGTCAATATATCTGGCGATGGTGTTGGAGGTGAGCACATCAGCAAAAGTGATTAGCAATACTTGTGTTTAAAAGTGTGCTATTCTTTCCTTTTCTTTGTAATTCCAAAATGACAAGTATATGTTCTTACACGACAAATAATTGGTACTCTATAATTTAGTGTTATTTATTAATTGTTGCTTAAGTACAGATTCCACAACTTCAGCTGTAAATGTAATGCCCCCTTTTTTACAATTGAAAGGGTCACCATTTTAATGTTTTCAATGACTCAGTTAAGTCCATTATAGATTGTGTTGATTTATATAATGCATCTCCAATAGAGATGCAAAATGCTCCATCCATGAAGAAGAAGAAGAAGAATCTTACCCCAAAACGACCAAAATAAATCTGAATTAGCACTTAAATTTCTGGAGGGGTGCAGCATTTGTGGTATCAACATTCACTAGTGTGCCATATTTCAAAATTATGTGAAAGATTACGTTATGGTATCCTGTACAAATTAATGTGCAATTTTCAATTTGGAAAACACAAACACAAAATTGTGTAATATTTCAGCAATTAAGAATGTGTTTGGCTGAATTTATAATCTCTTGAATGAAAAAATAAACTTCTATATAATTCATGAGTTCCCGAACATATGTTCGTCAATCTTTGCGGTAATTACACAATGCATATAAAATGCTTTCCTACTGCTTCATGCAAGTACAAAAAGTTTAAAGTATGTGTAAATTGTAATAGTACAAAAAGTATTACTTGTTTTTCATTTTAATGCATTTTGTCATGAGTATGTTTAAACTTTAAATGTTGTCAACTCTTTTCTTACACAAAGTACAAGATGTTTCATCATTATTTCATATTAGTGCAAAAAGTTTAATCATTATTTTGTATTAGTACAAAAATTTCGTCTTTATTTCATGTTTTTTACCCTATATACGTAAAGAATAGACGCCGTTTAAACATAAAAAAACGGGATGCATTAATTGAAACATATATGGGGAATGAGAAGTCCAATATACTACTCCCTCCGTCCCGGCTAAGATGACACATTGCTTAACCGGCACGGGATTTTAGGAGTTATTGGTTAAAGTGTTTAATTGGAGAGAGAGAAGGTGGGTGTAAGTATTAAAGTAGAGAGATAAAAAAAGATGAATATTTTAATAAGAGTGAGAAAAAGTGGTTGAGTGTATTAATTGGAGAGAGAAAATTACCAAAAAAGGAAATGTGTCATCTTAGTTGGGACAAACTAAAAAGGAAAACATGTCATCTTAAACGGGACGGAGGGAGTAGTAATATTTTCTTGCAACTTGAAGATTGAGAAGTCAAAAGGGGGATTATCACACAGGGAGGAAACATTTTCAAATGTTCAACAGGGTAGTATAAGGTACTCATATGCGTGTAATGTAACTCAGTTATTTAACTTTATGAAATTTAGATCAGTTTCCATACATTTTTTTCATATTCTCCTCACATGCATGCATATATGTATGACATCTGGAGTCTTTTAAGTTGGCCAAATGTGAGTAAGGTTTTCTTCACATCAAAGTGTTGTAGTCATAGCAGCCATGGCGTCTTAAGTAACGTTCATAAACTTGTTGTCTATATCAGATAAGATGCAAGTGATACAGTTGACATGGGAAAGAGTATCTTATAATTCTTTCTCCAAAAAAGGTAGAAACTAAACAACAATGAACCAAAGGTTTAACTGAAACATTACTAGTGAAAACTTAATACAAAAGTTGCTAACTCAAACCAAACTTACCAACACACTACTAGCATTTTCACAAACAAAACACACATACTCTTGCGTCAACTAAAACAAGTAAGCACGTTTTCACAACTTTCATCTTCGTCATCGCCAAGCTTATATGCGCTGAAATGGTTGACTCTGAACTTCCATTCTCCTTTCACTGGATCATAAGAAACAAACTCGGCACCTTGATCCTCAGCTTTTCTTTTCAGCATCTCTTTGTACTTGCCGATTCTTGGCCCCTCCACATATTGCTGACCTGTCTTCTTATCGAAGCATTTTATGTTTAGGAGTGTAACCTCAGCAGGCTTGTTCAGACCTTGTCCAACGGGGGGTTTCTTGCTCTCATCCATGTAAACTATCACCTCACGATTGTTGAATTGGATCAGAGACTCGAGATCTAGCCTCCGCACATCAGTTTCCCCAAAGAACTTGATGCTACCATATCCATGCCTTCCCACTACAAAATCCTTCACATGGCGACAATAGCCTGGCTCAGCCCTTTCCTTTGCAGCCAACTCCTGGATCCGTGGCTCGGTATAATAGTCAGAGTGGCGGAGCTTTGGCATCAGCGCCTCAATTCCAGCTCCATGCTCATAAACTATAGCAGCTTCACCAGCTCGATGCCCTGTAAGAGTTATGTATGAGTCACCTTTCTCTGTGGAAAGACCATTATGGACACCATTAGCTTTCTGGTTCCCTTTTACAGGATTGGCTTGTTCTTTAGCCAGGCCATTTTCCACCGAATCTTCTCTTGGGGAAGCTGAATTACAAACAATTAATCAGATTGATTCACACATTTTTTATTAAAAGAGAAATGTTAAGTGCATAATGTTGCATAAATAAGAGATCATAACTACAAAATAATATGAAGATTCTTTTGTGAAATTAGCCAAGGTAGTGGAACTGATTCATGATTTCTTTCATATGTTTGCCAATTTTAGCAACTCTTGATGAATCTAGAATGAAGGGATTCGGATACAGAGTAAAAGGCGGATATATCATATGCATTCGCTAATATCTCAAAATACAAAGCATATCGCACAATTGGCATGATAACAATGAAACAAAACAGAGATAGGAAATAAATAAAAGATAAATACTCCTATGATTAAGTGGTCATCCAAATAAAAAGGCCACAGCAAAAATTGCTTAACTAAACTTAAATATTGAACCCTGCAAAAGTAGGGACCAAAGCCTTATTTATAAGACTAAAAAACTGCAACTAGAATAAAACTCTAAAAGGATAAATACTAACTATCCTAAACCAAATCAAACTCTAAAATTTGAACTCATCTCTAATAACTAAATAAATAGTGCTAGTAATATAATCCCTCCGTCCCGCTTTAGCAGTCCCATTGACTTTTCTGCCATCTTTTTGTAAAAATGATAAAAAATAGTTAAAGTGGAGAAATGGTAAAGTAAGAGAGACAATAATGTAGATAAGACTCTTCTATATATTATTCTCTCTCTTAATTTACCATTTCTCCTATTTAACTATTTTTTATCATTTTTACAAAAAGAGGGCAGAAAAGTCAATGGGACTGCTAAAGCGGGACGGAGGGAGTAATAACTAACAAAATCCAATGATGCATATCTGCATCAGATTCTGGCAGCACAAATGAGAGATTAAACATTCAACTCTATAACTAAATTGATGTTGTCAAGAATGTAATTTAACACTAGTAGACATGCAAACAAGTTCCTCCTACTCGGTCTAGCACACAAATTTACATATATATTTTGTTGAGTTGGGCAAGTATAAGATTCTGAACAATTAGGTCATTAAATTTAAGTACCCTTATTAAATGATGCACAACACCATAGCCCAATGAGCAACCACAACAATTCAACGATTTTATCTTTTTTTGAATATAAAAGAAAAGGCATACAACTACTAGATTTAACTTTCAAAGAAGATAAAACAACGAAGAGAAACACAGAATAAAACCTATTTTAAGAACCAGCAGAAATGTTATGTGATGAAAATCTGAAGTACATGATATTAGCAAAATCTCAATGGAAGAAGAGCATATTTACCATCTTTGTTCCTGTTCCCATTCATGGAATTGTAGCCATCATCATGAAGCTCACCTGTTCATTACCAATGAAAATTGGAGATGAAGATAACTACAAAAGTGAACAGATAAACACACTTACAGCCACAAGTCCAGTTAAGCCCTCAAGTAGGGAGGAAAAGATAAAGAGGGGAGAATAACTTAAACAGTATCGCAGGCACGATCTCAATATCCAACCCAACTATGTTATTAGTAAAGCAACAACGAAATGTATGTCTCTAGTAATAGTATTCTGATATGGGATTCAAACTCCATTAATGACAGTCTCAGCAGTCCTTGAGATGGGAATAGATTTAATTGGAATTTAGCTAACCCTCCACGTGAGCTCTGATGAACCATCAATCATCTCCACATATGATACTGATTCTACAGAATCACACCAACAGCACAATATTGACTATTGCATACCAAATGTATGGCTATACTACATTACGGTAATCATTGCTCGCAAAATTTTAGGTCGGATGGAAGGAACAACAGAGCTCAAACTAGAATATTGTCTTCCCAATTTGTTGGATAGATCTTTCAACAAATCAATTTTCAACAATATTACCATGTAATATATCAATAATAACTGAAGCCTCTCACCCCTCCAGTAAAAGGGTTCCAACATCATAGGGAGCATACAAGACATTACATAATCAAGAACATCATTGACAAATTAACATGTTTCAGAATGTCATGAAAAAACATGGAGTCCATCAGGACCTTTATAACCACAGGATCATTCACAGATGTCAGAAATCAGAAATGGATTATCAAAGTAATTAAATAAAAGCACTTTGTGCAAGACAGTTTCTTTTGAGTTCATACACAAGATCAAAAGCAAACACTCAAGTGAAAAGATTTGTTTTATATGTACCAAAACATACAGACATGCATAGAGGACAATGCAAGCTCAAAGAATAACAAGAAATTATGCCAAGGTACTTGTACAAAAATATTCCCACTCATCTTATCCAAACATCTACTTACGTTACCTAGAAATCATGCATAATCACATTATTACTAACAATCCAGTAATAAGGCAAAGAAGATACTGGTATATACCATTTTCACGCATGGGAGTGCCAGTGGTCTTTGTTTTCTCTGCACTGGATCTAGAATGCCACTGTTCCAGTGGACGGATCACTAGAGCTCTTGGATTCTCCCTTGGCACAAACAGAGCATCTGCTTTTGGTGTGCTTGCTGTTTCTTCATCATCATTAAAGAAAGGCACCTGGGAGGATTGGAAAATAGAAGGAACCCGTCTATTAGAAAGCTAATTACCTTAAGCTGCATAAAAAATTGATCAGATAACACATTTGATGCATGTTGATTTTCATTTAGGAGTAATCTAACCTTTGGGCCATTGGATTTAGGGTGATATTTCCTAACTGGAAGCTTTACACGCCTTTGGGAGAGGTGTCGAGATGTTAAAAGAGAGGATATTCTTACAGGAACTGGTTTTTCAACAACCTGTTATAAAAAAAAGATGTATTCACAAAAATGCCCCAAGACATCATGCAAGCTCTCTAATCTGCTCAAGTCCTGTAAAATAATACTTACTGGCAGGCTAGAAATCCCATACTGAACAGAAGGGGAAATCCCCGCGCGACCAATTGACACTTGAGGCATTGTAGGTAAAGTTCCAAAGGGATTTGTAATGGGAGCTGCTTGTGCAGCAACTGCGGTTTGCGTGCCTGGCCTGTAAAATGAAAGCAAAGAAACTCATATCACACAGTACAGGAGGGAGGGATTAAGGTCTGGCCCCACTGAAGCTGGTTTTACAGAGACTTGTATGACACAAAAACCTGCCAATACAATTTCAAGCTCATCATACAATCAAAGAGAAATCCATTATGGCTTCAAAGTCAACAAAAAATTATACTCCCTCCGTCCACGAAAAATAGTCTCATTTTGCCATTTTTGGATGTCCACAAAAAATAGTCCCATTTCAAAAATGGAAACTTTCTCGCATACTTTATTCACTTTTTCTCCTCTCTTACTTTTTCTTTTTTCCTCTCCTACTTTATCTACTTTTTCTCCCATCTCTCTTACTTAACCAATTTCTCATTAAAACCCGTGCCGTCCACAAATGGGACCATTTTTTTGTGGACGGGGGGAGTAAGTAAGATGGGAAGGTGACCGAGGGATAGAGCTAGGTCATGAGACATAAGATAGTCATTCACTGACATGCTTGACCATAAAAACAACCAGAACCAAGGCACCATTCTAAATAACAGAACCTAAGTGTAAACCTAATTGTAGACAGACTGGCATGTTAGATAAGTAATAGGCAATAATAGAGCACATGGCCCAGCAAATAAAATGCAACTTCAACCAGATTCACCCTTCAACAAACCCCTCCACAACAACTAAAAGAAAGAGCAAGAGCATGTACGGTGAATAAATGAGCTAACAAAACTAATCGAAAAGCAAGATCAATCACACAATGAGTATGCATCCAATAATTCTAGTTTTCGTAACTAGTGTGTAAGATAAGAAAAAAGTGACATACGCTTGTCCAAAAGCAGTATTGCTGAACATGCCAGGGGTGCCAGTAAAGCCACTTGGAGCAGCTGCAAAGACAGGATCGTTAAATACTAGGATGCTGCATTGTAAAAGCTACACAGAGAGGAGAGAGAGCACTTGATTATCAGGTCAAACTGAAAATTCACAACAATGATTACCTGCTTGTGACTGGCCAAAATTGCTGAAGTTGAAGCTCCCAGGAGCCGGCTGTGCCGATTGAAATGGAGTAGAAATAGAAGGCTTCAAAGAAATGAAAGGAAGAGTATATTAGAATGACGGAGAGAGAGAGAAACAAGACCAAATAAATTTCTGGATATCAAGAAAAATAATCTCCTACACAAAATGGCAACAAAAAACCTCTATCATCCTCATTCAACATATGTTTGTTTATTCAGTAGCTATCATTCATACATGGCAAAGGACTACAGTACAATTTACGGATTCTCAAGTCTCCATATGCTTACTTAGAAAATTTTATAAAATGTCCATACCGAACTCCTACAATTCAACTGAATATCTAAATATTTTATGTAGCAAATTCACATCCTTCGACAAAGAGATCCCAAGCTTAGCACATAAGCATGGCTCAGAGAGAGATACTTAAATTGCTTTTTGTTAAAGCATATGGCATTATGAAATCAGCTATCATCCTGTTCATTTTGAGTTCACTTGAAAGCCTTGGCTAAGTTTGCTTAAAATATATAACTACAAGCAAGAACAAGAAGAGAAGTCATAAAGAACTCACAGTTGTTTGACCAAATCCCAAGGCGCCACCAGTGCTGCTTGGCAGTGATGAACTGCTTGCAAACAGATTGCCAGTAAAACCCGTAGAGGGTGTAGGAAACAAATTTGACTGACCAAAACCTGAGGTAGTTTGACCAAATGCAGTTGTCTGTCCAAAAGGTGAACTACTCTGTCCAAGTGTAGGTGTCGTTGACTGGAATAATGGGGAAGACTGAGTGTTACCAAACCCCAAGCTGGTACCAAATGCAGTTCCAGTCCCCTGTGATGATGAAGACCCAAAAATAGATGGTGATCCGAAAGGAGATGGGCTTGAAGAGTTAAAAAGAGAAGAAGAGGTATTGGCTCCAAATGGTTGAGCTGCACCAAATAAGGAGGTTGTTGTTGTTGATGATGTAGAGCCAAAAGGGTTAGTTGTATTTGATGTTCCAAAAGGTGAAGAACTAAAGGCAGAACCAGTTGAAGGTGCAAAGCCTGAATTGTTAAACGCTGGTGTTTTAGGAGCGAATAGATTGGAAGGTGTTGAAGATGAAAAGGGATTTGTGGATGACTGGCCAAATGAAGGAGTAGGTGTGGCTGAAAATGGAGCAACAAATCCAGGAGCAGCAGTAGCCTGACCGGCAGGAGCTGGCCCTCCTGATTTTTAACAGAAAAAAAAAAAAAACATTCAGCTACATATTAGTAATAAATTCTCTTTTGGGCAAGAATCATAAATTTAAACCAGAAGAGCACCTTTATCTCCTAACTGGTAGTCCTCCCATCTAAGTTCTTCATGGCTTTTATCTTTATAGACCGGCATGGCTGAGATAGATTCTAGCTTTCCAGCAGGCTGTGTACCTGTGGCACCATCTGTCTCTGGTGTTGCTGAGTATGGAGTTACTCTACTCCCGCCCCGTTGCCCTCCAAAAGCAGTCTGGCCAAATCCTGAGTTACCAAATGCAGGCGTTGTAGTCTGAGCTCCTGTAACAAATTATTCAAGCGAATAGTCAGAAGTAGCAGTTGCTGACATTGTTTTTAAACCTGCTCTACTTGATATTGTTCCCACACAAGTAGCAAAATTTATTAGGACTTTTTTGCAAAGGAAAATGAACAAACTAAGTTCAAAGTTTCATGTATGGAAAGCAAGTGCAAGTCCCTTACACTAGCTTAAATGGAATTGATCACCACAGAAAAACAAATTAGCCAGTTTATGACATGTGATTCTCAAATTTACTCATTCAAATACGTTTTTTTCTGCTCAACTAAAACAAGGTAAGACAATCTACTCAGTATAAAGATACATTCATGAATAGGACTTGACTTTAGAATGATACATTCGGACATGGAAAGCCAGCTTACCAAATGAAGTACTTTGAGCTCCAAAGGATGATGTTGCACCAAATGGACTACTTCCAAATGCAGAAGTTGATTGGCCAAATGCGGATGTTGATTGGCCAAATGCAGGACTTGATCCGAAATTAAATGACGGAGTACTTGAAGCACCAAATGCAGAAGTGGTTGTGGCACCAAAAGCCGGACTGCTTGTTGCACCAAAAGCAGGAGAAGCTGTGGCGCCAAAAGCTGGCGTGCTAGAAGCCCCAAATGATGGAGTGGAAGAAGCACCAAATGCTGGAGTGCTTGATCCAAAAGGAGAACTTGACGCACCAAAGCCACCACTTGTGCTGCCAAATGTTGGGCTTGCAGTAGAACCAAAGGCAGGGGTGCTAGTTGCACCAAAAGCTGGAGTACTGGGTGCCCCAAATGCAGGACTACTTGACGCACCAAAGGCAGGTTGACTAGGAGCACCAAAAGGTGTTGATGAGCCAAATAAATTGCTCCCAGAGGCAGGCTGTGATTGCTGGAATGAACCACCAAAAGGACTTGATTGAGTAGTATTAGATCCAAAACCACCAAATGCGGGCTTCTGTCCAAATACTGAGGACCCTATAATTCAAAAAAATTTGGCTCAACACAAGTATGTTTGAAGAATATTAAAGGAATTAAAAGATGATGATTATTCATGAAACATGTCTGATAAGTGAAACTCTTAGTCGATTTAAGGATAAATAAGTCCATGATTTTGGTTATCATGAACTTCATCAGTTAAAAATATTAATTCGTTTACGTTTTCCATTTGTGAAAATTGTCTTGAATTTCAGGACTCACCAGTGAACCACATAATGTATTTCAAGGTCCACATGCTTTATATTGTTTGAGTGTGGGCAATGATATATCCATTCATTTTTAGGTCAAGAAATTAGCAAACAGAATCTCACCCAAAGCAGGGGAAAAACAATTCATGTAAACACTAGGTTGAGAACATGATAACAGTGGTAGCGGTTATGAAGAATGAAGAATGAAGATTGAAGAATGAAGAAATTTGAAATTAACTGAATAAAATTATCATTATTTTTAAAGTTTAATGTTGATAAAAAGAGGGAGAAGGAGAAAAAACGAAGCGTAGAAAATTGCGGGCCAAATTCTCTAAAGAAGACAAATATTAGTATTTTTTAGGGTTAGTCTTAAGGACATCTAAGCCATTTATCTGAAAGAGAAAAACAGCCTAAGTTTTTTGCCTCGCTCCATTCTCACAAAACCATCATACGAGAAGGCAATATGCTGGATTTTCTGATTTTGAAACGCATATGTATAAGCACAATTCTAAAACCAGGGTGTATAGACTGCAACTTAGTATAATACAAAAAAATTTAATAAATGCAAAAACACTTGCTTCAAGCAAATAACGGATACTGGGCCAACCATATTTTACACCTAGTTCATGTCATCAATACAGCTACTCACCACCAAATGCTGAAGATGTGTTTCCAAATGCAGACCCTGTGGAAGCTCCAAAGGTTGGGGTTGCACTTCCAAAAGCAGGTGATGAGGAAGCACCAAAAACAGAAGTGGATCCAAAAGGAGAAGAAGATTGGGCACCAAAAACACCAGTAGACATGCCGCCAAAAATAGAACCCCCTGTCTGCGAGCCAAAAGGGCTAGTATTGCCACCAAAAGGTTTAGGGGCAAAAGGATTGTTAGTAGCGCTGCTAGTTTGCCCAAAAACAGGTTGAGACCCAAATGGGCTACTAGACGACTGCCCAAAAGCTGCAACAGAACAAGGAAAAGTCAGGATGTACAAGCATAAACAAGAGCATACTGTATGATCTTCAATTGTGTATTCTCCCATTTGTCAAATAAACAATGAAACATTTGATCTCGCGTATGACTTTATAAGTAATACTTTTGAGGGCTCAGGAACACAAATAGATCACATTGAAGAGTTAAATGATGGCATGGTAATTCATAAAGAAGTTAGTACAAAGGATTAAAGTTGTCCTTACACAGATGAGAAGTTGGAGAATGACTCACTCACTAGATTTGATGTACAGATTCTATAGGATATAAGACCTTAGCAAATGTAAATCTTATCGTATGTGTTCCTCAAAAATTTCCCTCAAAACAAGCCTCTTGGCTACATGTCTTTATTATTCTCCCTGATCTAAACATCCTCTCCTTATTCATCATATAAATTAAGAGAATAGTAAGCCCTAAGCAGCATTAGGTCATGTACGATGCTCGGATGAACTGTTACCATAACACGACAAAATAAATTCATTAGCATCCACAATCATGCACATACCCAATACCATTATCATTACCTAAGCAATACTTGACAAACTCGCGTTAGGAATTTGTTGTAAATAATATATGGATTCAAAGGTGTAAAGAGGCGGCATAGACATCCTTCTTAAGCAGAGTTTTCCACAGAAAGATACCAGAGTAGAATAACCAATGTGGCAATATAAAATAATCAAAAGAATAACCAATGTGGCAATACAAAATAATCAAATACTACAAAACTGACTAAGTTAGGGGATAAAGCACTTACGGTTGCTTCCGAACATTATTCTTCAGAAAAAAGAAAACCAGTAGTGCGTATTCTTTTATCTGGAATCTGAACAGCAAGTAGGAAAACAGACCTATTCAGAACATCAATAAACGAAATTCAAACACGCATCCCCAATACAACAATCAGTTCAATGAACAAATAAACACCGAGGTATCGACATTATTATAATTTGCCACAACACAAGCAACATTAAGATGACAGAAGCAGCATTAACACGATACTGAGCGGTAAACAAACAAATCAAATAACTGTAGCTAGAAGAAGAATGAAGATCATCGGAATACAAAATTAGTTTTACACGAAGAGCGGGGAGATACCTTGGACGAAAATCCGGGGAGAGCGAGGGATCCACCGGCAGAAATCGACGAGCAGGGTCGCGTAGACAAGCAGCGAAGAGTTGGAGAAATGTAGAAAGAAAAGACGAAAATCAATTATTTTAAGAGAATGGAACCGACTATTTGGGGATCGATCGCGTAAGATTTAAGATGGGCTTTTAGAGTTGTTATGGGCTCCCTTTTTTTTTTCTCAATTGTTGGTTTGGAATTTGGATTGTGGAAATACGGTTTCTATCAATATTTTATTTACTATAGTATTTTTATGGTTTCAACATTAGGATTCTTCGTACCAGCTACCAAGGACATTTTTACTTTTGAGTCTCCGGCGGTATCCTATCTTAATTCTGGCATTTCAGTTTTGAAAATTAAGTATTTTATATGTATTTATTAAAAAGACATTTATGTAATTGTTATAAAATGATAGTGTATTATTATAATTTATTTTACCAAAACACTAACTCAATAATCTCATCCGATCTGATTGTATATTAGTAAATTATTATTACAATTATTTATTATAATTACATGCACATGAATATGATCATATGATAACTCATAGTCTTTCATAATAACTACATAAATTTATATGCACCACACAATTTTAAAATTTAGTGGTTGGATTTAATCCCTCGTTTTTCTAATATTTGAATATAAAAAGGAGTAATTTTGACATTTGAATATAAGAAACTCACGGTTATATTATTTCGAATCTTACATGGAATATACTTTCTCCCTCCTAAAATTATTTAAAATTTGATATAACTTTTATAATAGAGTAATTATTGATTTACTTGTATGCAGTACTTTAGATCTCCACTCAAAAATTATGAAACAAACTAAATAGAGTGTATATAATAGTTAAAAATAAATTAAAAGGATAATCATATATGCAATGGTTGGATAGAAATTTAGAAATTTAACGATATCACTTCAAATTTTAAATGATAATATTAGTTTGATAGAAATTTTAAAAAGAATTTCAATTTATGAAATTTGACAGAATAATGGTATGTTTTCATTGCCACGATTATTTATAATTTCACACCATATAGGCATATACTAAATCTTGTAATTTAGTAAGGAAATGATTTTGTAAATATACTATAATAAAAGAGTAATTTAGTACTAAAAATAACAATCCAGTTAATAAGAAATCCGATTTAAATAAAAATCAATTTAAAATTTGAAAATATTTTATATATACAAATTTTGTCAATTTATCTTTACTCTTTAAATACTACTAAGGAGTATGTAATTGAAGGCGACAAATTCGTCTGATTTTCACCACACAAACATTTCACAATTTATTGGATGCATGGAATGCTTTGATCAGTTTTCAAATTGAACACCAGTATAATATTTTAAGGCAAAGCACAATCCTTAAGTCCTTGTATGTTTATTTCAATAGATCCTTATACAATTTTTCTGTTTTAATAAGTCCTTGTACTTTTATATTCGATATATTCAAATCCTTATTTAACGGAACCATTAACTTTTCCGTTATAAAATGACACATCATATATTAATTATTTAAAATATTCCACCTAATATCCAAAAATATAACATAACATAAAGAAAGAGGTAAAACAAGAGGAGAAGCACGCCGGCCTAGTGGTTAGAAGGAGCGGAGTTCACGGCGTCGCGGACTCTCCGAGCTGCTGACGCTAGGTGTCCGATTAAACTCGACCGGCGGCGGTGGCGGAGGCATTAATTGACGGATGATTTTCTTGGCGGAGTGAAAGGCGAGGGGTTTTGGGGGTCGAGGCGATGGAGGAGGCACCAGTTGACGATCGTGGATCTGAGGGCGAGATTGGGGATGATGGTGGAGAAATCTGTGGCGGCGCCGGTGAGAGTAGAGTGGAAGGAGAAGGAGACGCAGCTGCGCTCGAATGTGTGGCCGGAGGAGACGATTACAGGATCCGCCATGAGAGCGCCGGAGAGAGGGCAGAGGAACTCGGCCGGAATTTGGACCTGCTTGAGCGCAGCGATGAGGAGGATTTGTGGAAGGAGATTTTCCAGCGCTGCTTGCCGCTCCCCATTGCTACGAAAAAATGGCGCTAACGGAGTGGGAGATTCATGCAGAGAGAGATTGAGGGATTGAAGAGAGAGATTAGGGAGAGGGATGAAAAAGTGATCGAATTATTATTTTACCACTTTTTTTTTATATTTTCCAATTAGGATATTAGGTGGAATATTTTAAATAATTATGATATGTCATATTTTTAACGGAAAAGTTTACGGTTCCGTTAAATAAGGATTTGAATATATCAAATATAAAAGTACAAGGACTTATTAAAACAGAAAAATTGTATAAGGATCTACTGAAATAAACAATCAAAGTACAAGGACTTAAGGATGTGTTTTGCCTAATATTTAATTAATCTATAGACATAAGGCCATCCATGTCCATATCTCTTAACCGTCTCATCTTTTTCACTATTCATGGCCCATACTGTACTTTTCACTCATCTCTTAACTAAGAGAAAATACATGCATACCTCTATCTCTTAACCATCTCATTCCTTAACTATTCATTCAATTTTATTTTTTATTTTTATTTCCAACAATTCAATTAATAAAAACACACTTTATTAAATAAAATAAAATTACAACTTAAAATCCTAAAAAAACAAAACAAAAAAACACATCATTAAAATCCTAAAAAAATAAAAAAGACATAATTTAAAATACAGTCTAAAATCCTAAAAATAAAAAAATAAACTACTCCGCCGGCGAATCATCCCGCGAAGGCAGTGGCGGTGGCGGAATACCAAGTTGTCCCGCCAGATACACAATGCCATTATGATGGGCTTGAAATTGGGTAGGCGTCATGCGGGAAGTGTCCGCCATCGTGGCGGTAAGTACATGGACATTAGGGTGTTCGACTGCCCTTGGGTGCCCGAGCCCGCCTGGCTTGATTCGCCTCGGCCCCTCCCCTTCCCCCTCCCCTCCCTCTAGCCGCCCTCGCCGCCTTGGTCCCTTGCGGCTGACATCGTGAGCCTCCTGCAGCGGTTGACGGGCCTCCAACCTCTTCTGAGGCGTGCTTTCCCCGCCCTCACTAGACGAGTATTGGCCACCCGCTGTGCTTCGTGCGTTTCGAGTTCGACCCCGTGCAAGACGGGACACTGCCAGCCCACCTTTCAAGGTCTTTGACCGACGACCAAACATCGACATGTTTGAAATCTTTGGAGTTGTCGTCTTTAAAGACTCGCAAAGGCGCTCTCAGAATGTCGGCTCCACTAGCTCCGCTTTGGTAATTCGTCGCTTCAGTCTTGTAGATCGTGCAAATTTTTTTGACATCTCTGTCGTATCGGTCAAAATGACTGCAGAGCATCTTCAAGTTGCGGCGGTGGGCCCCCTTCGGCTTTCTCTCGTTGTAAGCTTCAGTGATCTTTTATCAAAAACACAAGCGGTTTTGTTGATTCCCGGCGATGAGATCGTACGAGATGCTGACCCAAGCGTTGTACAGAGCCAACGTCTCTTTGCGGCTGTATGGATGACGGCCTAGCTCCTCGTCCTCTTCCTCCTTGGCATCGACGTCGCGACTGGCGGAGCCTCCACCGCCTCGTCCTCCTCCTATCAGAAGGTTTTCCAGAGTGTGTTCATTCGGAAAATTCTCCCTAATTTGGGATAATCACTGCGTTTGCCCATACCCTGGGGGGCGGAGGAACGATAGTATGCATCCACATCAAAATGTGGTGTTTGGTACGCCGCCGTCGACGAGCCTTGGGTGCCCGGCAACGAACTGGAACTGGTAGCACCCAAAACGTTGTACATGCTTTCCAAGTCGCCAAATGCGTTCAAGTCGAAGCCACCGGAGTTTCCGTCATCAGACATTTTTACAGAAATTGAAGAGGAAAGAGAGATGATTTGAAAAGAATAGATGTGTGTTTATGTGTAGAATGGAGAATGAAAGAGGAGGATTTATAGAATAAAAAATAATTTTTTTTTACCATTACAACAGTAATATTACAATTTTTTTAATATTTATATATATATATATAGGTTTGTGTTAAAATGACAACCCCTCTTAAAATGACAACGTGACAACGCTTATACAGCAATATTATGATTCATGCAAAGATGCTCCTCTGAAGCTGGAGTAAGGAAACGCTACACAGCAATATCCAACACGTTAGACAGCAATCTATAGATTTCTGTCTAACGTGTTGGATATTGCTGTTCAAGAAAAATTGCTGTTTAAAGGCTACAAAATTGCTGCCCGTCTTTTTTGGTTTTTTTTTTTTTTTTTTGCCACGTGGCAGCTTATTATTCGTCCACGTGTATAAATGATTGGCTAGAAATGATGGTATGGTGTTATTTTAAGGGATGGTGGCACCCTAACATGCCCCTATATATATATATATATATATATATATATATATATATATATATATATATATATATATATATATTTTCTGAAATCAAATTAAAAAAAACTTATTTATGACGTCATGACGACGCCCACTCGCGGGCCGACGAGTGGGCATCACACCTAGCGCCAGCGCTCGCCAGCCCCCAATCCGAAACGAGAGGCGCGACAAGACCGGGACGAGATGGAGACTTGCATCGCTGTCTCGATGCGGTCTCGTCTGAGATACGATGCGGATGCTCTTAGCGCCACTCTCCATCCACCTAAAATCTTACTCCCCCGTCCCTTAAATTTTATCACATTTCTCCAATTCCATCTATCCCACAAAATTTTTCACATTTTACTTTTCACTATTTTTGGTAGTGGATCCCATGATCCACTTACTCATTCCAACACACATTTTATTATAAAACTATATAAAAGTAGGACCCACTCTCCACTAACCTTTTCAACCCAATTTCAATTATATTTCTTAAAACTTGTGCTCGGTCAAAGTGTGACAAAATTGAAGGGACAGAGGGGGTAGTTCTTTGCTCACGGAAAAATTATTTTGTCCACTCAATCATACGTGTGTATGAGTTGGCCACGCGCAAGTGGTAACTTAAGGCCAAACATTTCAGATTCGAATTCACTTTAGCACAATCTTTAAATTTATATTCGTTAGCATGTAAAAAAATATCCAGATTTATATCATTGATTTTGGCCGCTCACTGAAATATATTAAAATGATCCATATTTATATCATTATGAAATTTGGTGTACTGACCAAAAAATGATTATCTCGCAATCATAATGTCAATAACCATGTAACTTTAAAACTTGACTGGAATTAATCAAAGACTGAGATAGCCGAGTATATCGTGGTTGCGCTATTACTATCAGCACTTAATTAAAGGGAAATATAATCACATAGAACCCGTCGCAAATCACACTTATTCCAAAGCGTTTAATACTTGTAATCAAACGAAAAATTGTAGCTATGCAAACCTTTGTGAGCACATCATTTATTCGATAAATTTTCCAGTATGCAATTGACTCTCATCATTACTTTTACTCACGTAATGAACCCTAGTCAACACTCCCATTCAAATAATCAGCTCTAGTATTAATTTTAAAAATGCACGTTCGAAAATTATAAACTCTGAATGATTTAGTGCACCCCCAATTAAAAAACTGAATTAAAGGTGAAATCATTGATGATTAAAAGTGACTAATACAAATTAAAAAAATTTCAGAGTGGGACAATGGAACGACTAAATTTGGATAAATTATCTCACGGAGTTGTATCAAGTCCTTGAAACATTTAAAGTTTAAACCCAATTTAAAAGTATTGTTTAATTAACGGATTCATTGCTTAGTTCACTCAAACACTTTAAAGTTTTAATGAATTTCCTTCCCAAAAATATATACTTGACCGACACTAATTTGTGGATCGCACGCTTTAATAGATTATCATGAATCACGACGTTGCAAATAAAAATAAAAAATAGCTTAAGACAAAAATTCGAAGTTGAAGTGACTAGTATTTTTTTTTTCAATTCAAATAAACATCTGTTCAAAATTTAAAACAATAAATAAATTTCAACGATGGAAAAATGAAAAATCTGTATCCTAACTCCTAATCTAACAGAACTAGAACAATTAATCGGAAAAAAAACAAGAAAAATGAAAGAAATAATTATGTACGTATCTCTGATACTTTCTTCTCAAACATGAATGCCAAAGACGGAATGGCTTCCCTCATCGTCGTCAAAATCTCAGACGCAGAAGGCCTAGTTCCAGGCGTCTCAGAAATGCACTTCGCCGCCAGCTCCGCCATCGCTCTAACTTCTCCCAAATCCACCTCCCCTCGCACCAGCCGCGGATCCACCATCTCCGCCGCGTTCATCAGCAGCGCCGGCGCCCTCGCCGCTAGCCTCTCTCCGGTGGCGGGGTTGAACGCCTCAATTCCAGTAATCAATTCCAAAACAACAACTCCGAAGCTGTACACGTCGTTCTTCTTCGAAACCAATCCCGTTCTGAGATACAGCGGATCGGTGTACCCCGGCGATCCCGTGATCATCGCCGCCGCCGATCTGCGCTTCCCCGACGCGGCGACGGCGGAGGAGAATCCGACCCTCGCCGATCCGAAATCGCAGAGCTTGCAATTGAGATCGCCGTCGAGAAGGACGTTCGAAGGCTTAACGTCGGCGTGGACGATGTGAGGGGCGCAGGTGTCGTGGAGATAGGCGATCGCGGAGGCGAGCTGGAACGCGACGGCGGCGCGTTGATTCCACGCGAGCGGAGGAGTGTGGGAGGCGTGATGGAGCTTGTGGTGCAGGGTGCCGTTGGGGACGAACTCCATTATCAGGGCGCCTTGATCTTCCGCGTAGCCGAGGAGCTTCACGATGTTTGGGTGGCGGATGTGGAGCAGGATTTGGAGCTCCTGGTTGAAGGCGTCGTACACGCGCTGGCTGCTGCCGCTGCTGCAGTAGAGCTTGACGGCGGCGGCGGAGTGGCGGAATTGGGCGAGGTAGACCGTGCTGAAGCCGCCGTAGCCGATGACAGTGGCGAAATCCTTGGTCAGTTTCTGTATCTCCTCGTATGATAAGCGGAGGCCGCCGCCGTCGGAATTAGAGTGTTTTGGGGATTTATCAACGGAGACGGCGGCCTTTGATTTGCACTTAGAGAGTTTGCGTTTGAGGAATTTGACGGGCCCCATGGATGGATGGATCGCGAGTTCATCAATGGGGTGGTTGTTATAAAGGGGGAAGCAGGGGCTGAAATTGACTAGTTCACTTCATATTCCTCTTATTTACTACTACTATTTATTTATTTATTCATGGGAGTATATATATGTATTTTTTTCTTTAATTTTCAATTTTATTAGTATGTTTTAGTTGATTTATTTTTATTATCAATCATTATGCAACTAATTAGAGGCATATAATTATTTTTAGAATGGAATACTGAAATGTATGCCAAATGGAAGAGCGTAGTGTAGTAGGAATGATGGAAGTGAGTAGGAAGGAAGCGTGAAAGAGAGTTTTATTAAAATAGTGAGAGATTAAAACGTGAAAGATGGAGGAATAGCAGAGGGCACCGGCATGAGAGAGGAGGTCCCCATGCATGGATGTGTCCCTACAGAAAATGGGACGGCTTCTTCTTAATTCCACTCGTGGAGTTTGGTGATTGCTACTATTCAATCCTATTAATTAGTATATGTATTTATGTGAATTTTTAATTTGTCTGTATTTAGTTGATTGGAAGGGGAAGGATGTTGAATTATTTATGTGGTACACAAAATATGATCTTTGATTTTATTATGTGATTTTTGTTTTATGTATGGTATGGACCTACCAATCTACCGTATTAATTATACGGTGAATTCGCGTTTGCACATTTATGTTCGTATATTTCGATCCTTTTTTCTATATATTTTGTCAATCTTATGTAAAGAAAAAATAATACTTTGATTGGATGCTTTCGAAACCATATACATCAATATAACGGGTGAATAAAACAATTTTTATAATAATATTTTACTCTTTCATCCATAATCAAGAACGGTAGTGGTGCGATCAACAAATGAGAGCGGTGGAGTGTTACGATTTTAGTTATGGAAGAACTGAAATCGCAAGCTCAATCACACCTACGCACGATCCACAGCGTAATCGACACAACAACTCCACAATCCACACCACAACACCACCAATCAATGTCAAATCAACAAGATCAACACCACAATTTATACAAAAACAGAGAACTCAAGTAATCAACTAATAACACCAATTGCAGAATGTAATACAGATGATTTGATAGATTCAGATGATCAAATAAGAACAAAGGAATTGAACGATAATGAAATGCGAACTAAACTAAGATAGAAGTGCTTCGGATCCACGATCCTCAGCCCGAGCTCAACGGAGAATCACCGGATCACCGGATTCTCACGATGACCCTAGCTCGCAAGCTAACACACTATTTTCATGACTGCAATTGAAGAAGATGGCCTCTGTATTTATACTCCTCATTTTTGCCTTCTCTCATTTCTGTTTTAACAGCTGACGTGGCACTCCAGCTGGCACATAAGTTTTGTGATCGTAACAATCCATCCCCCTTAAGATTCCTTGTCCTCAAGGAATCATGGAGACAAGCCTATTGACCTTCTTCTTTATCATGGCTGCATCTCTCAAGCACACAAGGACTCCTTCTCTTCTTTTCTGTTTGGCTTTGCTGATTCCATTATAACTCTCATGCTGACGTGGCTTATTCCTCTCCACCTCAACTTGTATGACGACAATGAATTTGTGATTGCAACAATCCCTTCCCCCTAAGATTCCTTGTCCGCAAGGAATCATGGAACCAAGCTTCTTGTGTCTCATCTTTCCTAACTTCATATTACCAGCTAGTGGCACCATAACCAACTCCGTAAGCACGGATGTAGCAGGCTTCTCACCCATATGAACATACTTTCGATTGATCCCATGACTCTCATTGATAACTCTCACTGAAATTTCACCGGAATCCTCTTTTTCCTCTGTCATTAAGCCTGCAAACTTCCTACAGTTAGTCCACAATTCTCTCAATTTGGTCATATAGTCGACCCTCTTCCTGAGCTCCTCCTTCGGTTTACCAGAGCTGATCTCCACTATCTTCTTGATAGTCCATCCACATTTTCTAGTAACCAAACAACAAGAATAGTCCACAACAAGGTCGAAGACAGCAACCTTCTCAACATTGCTGACAAGTACATTTCTGATCACCCTGCACAACTCCTCAAATTTCGTAACCAATTCTTCCCTCTTTGCCTCCCAAGTGTTGTCGATCAGCTGTGTAAACATCAAAGGAGAAGAATTTCCCATGACATTTTCTGAAGCTTCATCCTTAAACTCCTCTGATATAACCTCATAAATCAAGTCCACATTTGCTTCATTAAGTTTCCCTTCCAAATTTCCATCAAGTGAATCTGAATAGAAAGAGTAAGTATATTCACCCTCCTCACTTTTGGCAGAGCTTATTTCCTCACTACCCCCATTCCCTCTGCAAGTCTTCTTAGCCCTAGGCACTTCCAAAACATTTTCCTGCATATGAGTAGCTCTAGTCACGCCCCATCCCTTAAAGACCAAACAACTTACAAAGAAAACAGTCATGAGCTTCATCTTTCCCATAGGTTTAGTAACACAAATGGACAGCCACTTCAGTGAAGGATGATTACTGCTTTTGAAAGCAGAAGTCAACATAGTCTTAAATACCAAACCTGCAATAAAATTGGTATAGGACATCTTCTCCTTATGCAACTCTTGCTTCACCTCCATTGTCAACCAATTTGATACTAAGCAACCATGTTCACTATACAATTTGATATTCCTTATCCTCAAGAAATCATGAGGACGAACTTCTAGAGCTCCTTCTTCTAGCTTCATCTTTACCCTTGGCTTAGGATACCAAATGAACAGCCACACAGGCACACAACAATAGGATAAGATAGGTAAAATAACAATCATCTCTCTCAGTGAGGCATTTTGTCGAGCATGAGATAGACATTCAGTTCCCTTGAGTTGATTCTGCTCTAATTCCATGCCCTTTATCACCTTGCCATGGTCGATTTTTCCACCACCAACCCTTGCATCAAGACAAAATTGCAATGAAAAACTGCTATAATTTCCAAATTCTTCAGAATTACCAATAACATCCTTCCCTAACATCATCGATTCTTCCTCAACAACACCACTAAGTTGCTCAGTTGAACCATCGTCCACAATTTTAGAAAGATCTAAATCTCTCACTGAATTTCTCACTGAATAATATGTTGAGTTATGAGAGAAGCTCAAAACGTGTGATTTAGAGTCGATAGAGTTCACCTCCGTCGACTTTGAGTTGTGCGGCTCCTCTGTTTTCTGCCACGGAGTCAGCGCTACCTCCACTCCAATCTTCAAATCTATATCCATTTCTTCATATCTCCCACCGCTATGTTGCTCCATTAGATCTTCATCAGCAATTTCTAGATCAACATCAATTGATTTATGAAAATCCAGATCGTCGGAGAATTTAGGAAGCTCCAATTGTGATTTACAGCTGCCGGAACTCGCATCCTTCGTCTCCATCGTCGAGCGCAGATCTTGAAGTGACCTTAGTATCTTATCTAATTTCGCCTCTTGTTCTCGCTGGATTTTGCAGAAAGATGCCCCAATCCTCTCCCATACATTCTCCCACTCCAACTCTATCTTCTCCGCCTCCGTCAATCGCATCGCCGACGTCATTTTCCGAGGAACGTTGGCTTTAGATACCATTTGTTGCGATTTTAGTTATGGAAGAACTGAAATCGCAAGCTCAATCACACCTACGCACGATCCACAGCGTAATCGACACAACAACTCCATAATCCACACCACAACACCACCAATCAATGCCAAATCAACAAGATCAACACCACAATTTATACAAAAACAGAGAACTCAAGTAATCAACTAATAACACCAATTGCAGAATGTAATACAGATGATTTGATAGATTCAGATGATCAAATAAGAACAAAGGAATTGAACGATAATGAAATGCGAACTAAACTAAGATAGAAGTGTTTCGGATCCACGATCCTCAGCCCGAGCTCAACGGAGAATCACCGGATCACCGGATTCTCACGATGACCCTAGCTCGCAAGCTAACACACTATTTTCATGACTGCAATTGAAGAAGATGGCCTCTGTATTTATACTCCTCATTTTTGCCTTCTCTCATTTCTGTTTTAACAGCTGACGTGGCACTCCAGCTGGCATATAAGTTTTGTGATCGTAACATGGAGTGGTGCGATCATGATCATCCATGTTGAGAAGAGGAAAGAGCTGAGCGGTGGTGGTGTGGTAACGGTGGGAGAGAGACGTAGATTCAAATTGGAGTGTAGGGTTTACTATTAAATGTAGCTAGAAGCCACCTAAGAGCACTCCCAATGGAGTTCCCTTATTTCTCCCTTATTTCTCCCTAACTCCTGCCACATCAGCGCCACATCAGCATCACATTTTATCCCCAGTTTTTAGCCAACCCCTACAATGGTTTCTCCCTTATTTCTCCCTTATTTCTCCCTAACTCAACATTTCATTTTTACATCATCACTAATTTAATTGTTTTATTTTTATATATAATAAAGCTAGCTTATTTAATTTATAAAGATAAAACAAATAATAGTAATAAAGTTCGTTGTATTAAACACGGGTACACATTACAACGAAGAAAATTAAAAAAAAAAAAAGTACACGAATGGAAATAAAAAATCAAAAAAAAAATTCAAAGAAAAAAAAATTCAAGGGCGGTGGGCGCGGTTTCTATTTGCCCACAATTCTTCGATGATATCGTGTTGTAGTGCTTGATGGGCCTCCTTCTGGTGTATGTCCATGAACGCCTGGAACCGTTCATGTTCGTTGTGCGGTACACCCTGGCGGGCGGACTCGGTTGAGACACCGTGACTCGATGATGCAACACTTGGGTCGTTGGTGACGTCGAGGACGCCTTCGTGTTCATCTTCGATGATCATGTTATGCATGATGATGCACGCATACATGATATCGGCAATATCCCCCTGGTAGAAAAAGCGCGTCGGACCCTTTACCAGTGCAAATCGCGATTGGAGCACCCCAAATGCCCTCTCCACATCCTTGCGCGCAGACTCTTGCGCTCGGGCAAAATACCTTCTTCTATCTCCGAGTGGGCATCTGATCGTCTTCAGAAACACGGGCCATTGCGGATAGATGCCGTCAGCCAGGTAGTACCCCATGTTATGCACATTGCCATTGGCCGTGAATTCGATGGAGGGGCCTAATCCGTTGATCCGCTCGTTGAAAAGGGGCGAGGAATTGAGAACATTTAGGTCGTTGTTCGACCCGGCTATACCAAAATAAGCATGCCAAATCCAAAGCCGTTGGTCGGCAACGGCTTCAAGAATGATGGTCGGACTGAGCACGAGACGATGAATCAGAACTCATTTAATAAAGATGGAGAGAAAAAAGATTGAAAATTTGTGTGAATGAAGTTTGTGGGTGATGAATGGAGGAAGAGGATGAAATATTTATAGGGGTGGGATAAAATAGCCGTTCGGCCAAAAAAAAAAAAAAAAATTTTAAAAATCGCCGATTATCGCCGAGCGTCGCCCACAGTGGCCGGCGATCGCTCGGCGATAATCCGGCGATAAATCGCCACTCGGCGAAGCAACGGTAACATTATCGCCGAATTATCGCCGACTTCGCCACAATGGCCGGCGATAATTCGGCGATAATCGGCGATTTATCGCCGAGAATTCGCCACCTCCATTGGGAGTGCTCTAAGGCCCAATCCATGACCTTATGATCGATTTATGGAGACTTGTGCCAATTTGTCCCTAATCCCATTTTCTAAATCCCAATTTACTAGTAGTACTTTGTATCAAAAATTCAGGAAACGGAAATCGTAATTCAAAAAGGAATCTCGTACAAACTGAAAACGATTTGTAAGTATAGAAAATGAAAAGATGTGGTCCAAAAATCATCTTATCAAGAAAAGATTATTCCTATTGTATATAAGTAAATTTAAATGTAATATTTATTTAATTATATTAATTTAGAGTTCTGAAATATTTTTAAAGTTAGTTATAATTAATTTTTAGTCAATTGATATTAATGTGATCCCAATATTAATACCTCTAATTTATATTTATTTTTTTTGCATTGAATCAATACTGGCTAATAATCTTGTAACTTAATTTAATGATACGATGCATATCATTTAGTTGTAGATTTGTAGTTAGTAATTTATGTATGAGTTAACAATATAACACAACTAATAAGTATATATCTATCATAATATGACACGAGGGTTGGGGTCATAATGAATTAATGATGATAATAACCATTGACCAAAGGATGTTAATTCAGCCGATTGACATTCATCAGCTTGTGCTATATTAAAGTCACCAAATTTATTAAATTATAAATTTAATTATTTAAAGTAACTTTTAACTAAATAAGATACTTAAAGTTAAAGTACATATATTGGACCTTAATTAAAAATAAATTAAAAATAATCAAGAATTAAAAAAATCCAATAAAAAAAAAAATTCAAAAACTGACTTATACAAATATGAGAAATCTGGCAATGTTCGATGGACAATTAATTCATCAAAAAGTTCAAATAGATTGAAAAAGTCATTTTGATAATTAAATTTATAATTTATATTAAAAAGCTAATCGAATCATAATCAAAATAAATTTAGTTACAAAGTCATGTTGATAATTAAATTTATAATTTATTTTTTATAATTAATATGTTTAATAATGTCAAATAAATATTTTTTTATTTTATTTTATACTTTTTAAAAGTTTAAGAGAAAGATAGAAAAAGATGAAAATGATTGAAAAAATAAAGTGAAAAATATTATTTCAAGCATTCAAATTAAAAAAAAAATATCAAATTTAATATTAGAGAGATTAAAATATCATACCCGGTACCCATATATCCCATTTTATGGATGGATAAAATTGCCCTCCAGCTATAAAATTGCTTTGAGGGTATTTTGGTCTAAAAATCACCATGAATAATGAAAAAAATACATCCGCATGATTATGTCGTAGTTCAGGAATCCAGGGTGATTTTTTAAAGTTTAGGCACTACTGGTGACAAAAATCCATAAGAGCATCCGCAGCGGTGCCCCGTCCGTCCGTCCCAGCGGCGGGGACACCGCTCGTCCGCTTATGCGAGCCGTCCGTCCGTGCCAGCGGCACGACGATGCTCTTAGCTAAGAGCACGTCCGTGCCGCTGAGCATCCTTACGTGGCAGCGGCACGACGATGCTCTTAGCTAAGAGCACGTCCGTGCCGCTTAGCATCCTTACGTGGCAGCGTCTGATTGTCCAACGGCATAGCCGTTGGCAAATTCGATTTTTTATTTTTTTTTAAATTCAAAATTAATTAAAAAAATATTTTTAAATAAAAAAAATATTTTCCCACTTCCCAATAAATTATAACCATTTTATACACATTGTTAATTTTTTTTCTCCAAAATTCACATTTTCATCTATAAATACCCCCACTTCAACACAAAAAAATTTCTCATAACACTATACAATTATCATCTTCTATCATCTAAATTCTCTCAACTATTTTCTCATCAATTCTCATATTTTTTCTCATATTCTCTCATCTAAATTCCCACCACACTACACAATGGCCGGCTCCGGCGATCACCCCTCCGGCTCTTGCGGTTGGAACCACGAATGATTCAGCTCCGAGCCATTCTCTAGTCCGGAAACGCAATTTTTGGCCCCTCCTCAAACCCAAGGTTCTCAAGTTCCGGGTGGCTACTGGCCTTACCGGTGGACGACCAAGATGCCCCCGGGTTCGGGTGGGCCCCCGAATCTGGTTCGGGAGGGAGCGGCAGCTCTACTCGTACTCCTACTTCTATTCCTACACCTACTCCTCCTACTCGGGGTACCCGCACCCCGTACACTCCGGATGAGATGATGCAGATGTTCAAAGCCTACTTGGCAGTCTCCGAAGACTCGAATGTTGGCACGAACCAAACCGGGAAACGTATTGGTGGCGCATTACTCGTCTTTACAATGAAACCCGACCGGAGGGAACCATCTATCGCAATGATAGTATGGTGCGCAATTGCATCTTCAGATGCAACGAGACAATCGGTAAGTTCCAGGGGTATTACTAACAGGAAGAGCGCGCGACGAGGAACGACAAGAGTGAGCTCGACATCATCAGTGCCGCCTTGGCGACCTACCAAAGCTTGGAGTTGAAACCGTTCAAGCACCTCAATTGTTGGCAGGAGGAGCACCAACATCCAAAGTATAGGGGTGGCGTAGTAGCGGGGTCCTCCTCCAGCTCCTCCAGCAAACGGTCGAGGTCGGTAGCCTTATCCGACGACGCATCCGATGATGTGGCTATCCAGCTTGCCGGAACTAACTTGGGTAGCTCCGACGCTGGCCCGAGCAGTTCTCGCCGGCCGCAAGGAAGGAAGAAGGCGATGGCCCACTGCCGTCGCGCCCCGACTCCATCCGCCCCCGCTCCCGCTCCCTTTGTGCCACCTCCACCCACGAACAACTCGTTGTGGACCCTCTTCGGTCAACTCAATACGACCAATATATCTAACATGACTCCCGACCAACTTGCAACACATGTGGGATTGATCCGGGGTCTCAAAAGAATATTGGGGATAGAGGACTAGTCTTTCACGGGGGTATTTTTTAGTCTTTAATTATGTATTTTTTTATTTTTTAGGATTTTAATTATGTATTTTTATTTTTTAGGATTTTAATTATGTAATATTATTTTTTAATGTATTTTTATAATGTAGGAATGTTTTTAGTAATTGAAGTATTTAAATTGAATAATAGAATGGTGAGACCTTTGAGCTTGTCCTTAGCTAAGAGCACGGATATGAGTGTTGTGCTCTTAGCTAAGGACAAGGTTAATTAAGAACAAGGTATAAAAGTGGGTCCGGACCTACTTTCATGCTCTTAGCTAAAAGTACGGATAGAGATGCTCTAATCCAGGACTAAATATGTAATTCACTCTTTTGTTTTTTTTTTTATGATTGCGTAAGTAAAACAGACTTGTATTTGCATATGCAAAATTGAAATGCTTCTTCTCTTGCGAGAATTGAAAAAGTACAAAAAAATTACTATCCAACAACGGAAACGACGACGAAAACAACAAATATAAAACTGGAAAACAATAAAACACTTAAAAATGTAGTTATATATCCACATAATTTTATTAATGATCAGATCTGAATAATAGTAAAATTTAGAGTAGGAGTGAAGATCATAGCAAACTCCAGTCACTCTCTTGACTAGTCCGTTTCACTTGTGTGATGTAAATTCTACAACAAATTCTCATCTACGACTCTGATTCTCTCTGCTTCCTCCTTTTTTTGCATTCCTCCCAAATCCGATAACTAAATAGTTCGATTCTCCAATCCTGAGAACAGTTCAATTCGTTTCTGTCGCTAATTGTTGGTTTTGGTAAATGCGGAATGGTGGTACTGCAACTATGGTTGGTGAATTTCCCGACGCCGACGTCGAGAAGCAGCAGAACGGCGGGGATGAAGACCGCGAAAATGCGGCCGTAGGTCAATCTCAGGACTTGGCTAAGAAAGTAGTGATTGACGTGGTGGTCGTGGACTGCGCCAGCATAGGTCAATCACTGCCCGAGAGAGATTCGAATACTTACGAAGAGTGCAGGTATATCTCCTTCTGCTCAGGTACTGCGTGTTTGATTACTCCTTGTTAGCTGAAATTTCGGATTGAATTGCTGGAATGGGTGTAGTAGTCGGTATACTTGATCTTTCTGATATGAGATAGCTGAGTTAGGCTAAATGCCCAAATAAGAAATGAGGAATGTGTGTATCCGTGATTCTATTGATTAAGTATATGACAAACTCTACCGTTTGATTTGTGGTGTATTAAGGACATTTTTTAATTGTTTTTTAAACCTCCATTTTATGATAGTGAACTGAATTTCTCTGAAGTGAACATATAATCCTCATTTTATACTCCATGTTTCACCTGTTTGTATGCTCCAACAACAGTGGTCTCAAAACCTAGTTCAAAGGGTATTCAAGGACCAGCCGAGCAAATGATGGTAAATTGCATATTCATGGGAACTAAATCCGGTGAGCCGCTATGTGGCCTGACGAATTCATTGTTTTTTAAATTTTGAAGTCCGGCTTCAATTTGAAATTCTCAAAGCCAGTTAGAGGATCTTAGTTCAATCAAAACTCAAAACCTTGGTTACTAGTATATATTCTTTTCTCAGTCTTCCATCAATTCAAATTCTTTCATCCACATACTGCCTAAAATATTGAATCCATGGTGACACAACAAAACCCCAGATGTAACTATCTTATCCCACCTTGACTATTTCTGTTGCTTATTTGGATATTCTCTACTATCTGGACAATGGGTTAGTACGTCAAGATACTTTATGCTTTTTATACGGACTGATCATATGTGCAAAGTGTAACTGTTGCTTTTAAGGAAACATTGATAACTAAATTACTTGAAAAAGATGCAAATGATACTTTTAGTTTTTCCAAATGGAAATTCGCATAAAAGTAAATTAAAGAATAAACTCTCGAGGGAATAAACCATGATTTACTATATTTGTTTTTATAGAGTTTAATTCTAGAATTCAGTCTTAGGCCAGAAGAATGTATGTGCACCAAAGATGTGAAGAGAGCATGTAAATTGACTGTTGCTCTTGCCCTGTTATTTGGATTGTTGGAATTCCACATGCTCATCTACTCTTGCAAGCTTATATATCAATTGGTGTGGCAAAATCTATAAATAGCACTGTCTTCTAGAGTTGTTTGCAAATCGAGCTTATTGTTGGAGTAAAAGACTTTTTTTTGGATATTTGTGAGTTTGAATGCTACGGTATATATTTGAGAAATCAAAATTTTAATATAAAACATGCATATGTGCAACAAACATAAAGCTAACTAGAAACTATCAGGAAATTCTATGTTGACGGTAACTGATATATGGGAGAAAACTAGGGCATTTGTTGTCAAATGTTATCTTAAAAACAAGATAAGATTTTATGCAAGGTTATTTCTTTACTCATTGATTTTCATTGACAAGGAAAATCTGTTAAGAAGAATATCAAATATAGTGGGCCTGCTCACCTGAAGCAGCTTCAGAAACTGGAATTATACAATCTTTATAGATGTCTTATTTTGCATGATCTCATTTCCTGATTTCTAATTTTTTGAGTATAATTGAGTGGCACTGGCAATTAACAAATATTTATGTTTCTAGCTATTGGGGTTTAACATATGATTGGTGGCATGGGCCGCATGGCGTCTTTGCTCCATTCTGAACCCTGGGATTATCATTAATTAAAAGCTTAGTTAGAGCAGGGAAGGACTGACATTAGATGGTAGTGATGAAAAAATCTTATAGACTTCAGCATCTTGTAGCAATGAAAAAAATTATCTCATATTCAACACTTGCCTTTGAAGGGCTGGGCTACTTAGGTTCCTGTTTCCTTATCAATAATAAGATTCCAGCCAGGGCAAGCAACTAAATAATATGATTCTACCTCTTTATGAATAAAGAAAACTGATTATCACAATGCTGATGAAGTAATAATAGGTTCTTGTACTGTGCTCCACAGGCACCTCTAGTTGATGTATTGTTACCCATAAACATAGAAAACTTAATTACTGTAAGAAGGTGGGTCAAACTTAATTTTATACGTCCAGTGAACTCTTTTGATATTGTGTGGTAATGTTTATTTTGGTTACTTCATCTATAGTTATAAGATTTATTAAACCTGCATGATTATGTTTTCTTCATCTTCAAAGCATCATAATATTTCAAGCACTTTCTGAAAAAATGTAATTTTAGATTTTTAGTATGATTCCTTATTTTAACTGAAGAGCTCCGAAAACATTCTAAATGGATTGTAATGGTGCTTTCATTTTTACAGGGTATGCCAGGAGGATAATGAAGAAGCCTTGATCAGTCTTGGATGTCTTTGTCGTGGCGGTCTTTCAAAAGCACATCATTCGTGCATAGTGAAGTGGTTTAACACCCGAGGTTCGAATAAATGTGAGATATGCCAGTTAAGTGTCCGAAATTTAAGAGATGGTTTTAGCTTAATCTATACGTGTGATAATGAGCCTCCATATTTCTCATGTAGGCAAGTAGCTGCCAACATAATACCTCCTGATCCTCAGGCAAGTGTCGGTCAAATTTAGATTTAGATGTTTAAGATTTTGATATGGAATTCTGATTGATCTGCATACACCCTCTTCCCTACTTTTGTTCTTGTTGTGATTGCATTCATGATGCATACTCAATTCTAAATGGTATCACAGTTTGAATAGGTTATTGAACTCTAGGCTATGGTTAGAATCTTAGTATTTGTGAAATTAAAACTATGTTTTGCTTAGTTAGGCAAAGGAAATTTCCAGTCATTATACGGCTTTGCAGAAGAACATTACCACTGACGCTGTCATAATTTATGTTTTTGGTGCTGTATCTGGAACTCTATATTCTTTAGGGAGGATCATTCCAACCTTAGATGGTGATTTCTGACTTGATCTTTTATGCATGACGACAGTCTAGTTACTGGGTTTGGGCGGTTGATCCAGCCTTTAGAGCGCAGGACCCTCAAAGGGTGAGGAAACATTATTGTATTTTCTGCCAAGTAGCCATAATATCACTTTTTTTCGAAACCCACTACTAAATTACTGATTATTAACAGGGGTGTTTTAGTCCGCTTTGGGTGGCGTTCTCCATTCTTGTTGGTGGTCTTTTGCTGGATGTGTTGATTTCCATAACCCTCGGTGTTTCTGCCCTTCCGGTTAACATCACCATTGGTATAACTTAGTCACCCAATAATATCAACTCGTACCAAACTTAATCTGCACGTTTATACAATGTGAACTACTGTATGCAGGAGTGATCGTTGTGCTGGGACTTGGCACAGCTCTTCGACTGGGGCTAGAGTTTTGTCAAGAGTGGAATGTGAGAAGAGTGGTGCAGCGGGTAGAAGCAAACGCCACAATTGGGTACCATCCGGCACTGTGAGCCAGATTTTTACCTGCATATTTTATGAGCGGATGTGTTGTTGTGTCTTAAGTTAAGAAAAAAAAAATCTAGCTTTATTCACCAAGTCAGGCGATGGAAACTAGTTAGGAGGCTCATCGAGAGATCTTTATTCCATCTTGCTTCCACTGCTGACTTGCTGTATATATTCATTATATTGTCGCTGATTCTTTGTAAATGCTCAGTGAATGATTGGTGTATGTAGTTAAGTTGTTCATGTTAGACATAATTTTATCATCATATATTCAAGAATACATAATTGAATATAAATAAAGCAAGATCTTCGAACATCATGTATTTCACGTAAAACCATAAACATAATAGGATCGAAACATACCTTGGCGATCCATAGCGGAAGCGATTGAGGAAGGAGGAGACGATTTCCTTGAACCTTTTTCCGGCGTAGTAGCGCAACTCCAAGGATTTGTTTCTCTCTCTTTCCCTCGTTTATGTGGGATCACCACACTTGTATATATAGGCAGAGAGAGGACAAACCCTAATTATAAAACATTAAAACCCTTTCCATCAAAGTGGCCATTTAATATAACAATAATAGAAGCGTTTCTTTTCATTAATTTAATAACAAACTTGATTCCCTAAGTTTAATAACAATCACATACTTCATTCCTTACCATATATTTAATTAATATATAGTTCATTATTTTGGTTAGTCAACGAATTGCTAATCAAAACTATATATTATAATATATTCATTTCCTTAATTGTAATAAGAATCATATGCGATTTGCTACTAATTGATTTTGTCAATTAATAGCTAATTAATCAATAATAATAAGTAATTTAGGGAAAATGTGTCTTGTACCAAGTTAATATATTACATTCAAAATCCAATTCTATTTAGGATTCTATCACATGTCACACATGTGAGACATAAAACTTACATTCTCCCACTTGGCGAACATGTGGGACACAAAGTTTTCGATTCTCCCACTTGTCACACTTGACGGAGCCACAATAAAATAGACATAATAAACATAAGGCGCGCATAATATTGGACTTTATAAATACTTGCATCATTGGTAAACATAAGTATTGTATTAGTGAGACTACTAATGCGGGTCATGGCGGGCGTATATCATTCAATCGACATAGTTCCTTCCATGTACCACATCGCCAATAACCCCACTAATATAATCTATAAGTGACACAATGTCCATAATTGTCTTATTTCAAGACCTCCTGCATTAATACTAAACACGTACATATGCATATCAAATAATAAGTATATGCAGGAAAAGTAGAAACAACTTTATTGAATTCAAAATATCTATAACTTAAGTGTCTGAACCAACATGGAAACATAAAGATTAGACGTTTCCATACCCAAGACCCATTCTGTTAACTTATTCTATAAATGTCTTAGGCGGTAACACATTAGTCAATGGATCAGCAACCATAAGCTGTGTGCTTATATATTATATAGATATTCTTTGTTCCCAAACTTCATCTTTCACGACAAGAAACTTTAATTCCATGTGTTTAGCTCCTTGAATACTTGTCATACTTACAGAAAGATATGATTGCACTATCATCACAATATAATGTGAGCATAAAATCTTTTGTTCACTTTAAGTATCTCATTATTATCTTTGCAGTTCTCCAATGTTCAACACCAGGGTTACTTTGGTAACGGCCTAGCATTCCAACTGCAAAGCTGATGTCTGGTCTAGTACAGACTTGAGCATACATCAAACTTCCCACAATAGATGCATAAGGAATATTTTCCATATCCTTACGTTCCAATTCAATTTTTGGACATTGATCCAAACTGAATTTGTCACCTTTATGAATTTGAACAACACTTGGAGAACATGCACTCATGCCATATCTCTCTAAAAGATTCGATCTATGTAGCTTTTATGAGACAATCCAAGAGTCCACGTGATTGATCACAAGATATTTCTATCCTATGACATAGGATGTCTCACACATATCTTTTTATGTTGAAATTTTTAGAGAGATAATTTTAGTGTCATGTAGTAATCCAATGTCACTATTAGCAAGCAATATATCATCAACATACAAAACCAAAAATATGAACTTGCTCCCACTAACCTTGAGGTATATGCACCGATCAACAGTGTTCTCTTTAAAACCAAAAGCAGTAATAGTGTCATGGAATTTAAAATACCATTGTCGAGAAGCCTGTTTCAGTCCATAAATTGATTTCTTAAGTTTGCAGACTAAATGTTCATTCCCTTTCTTAATGAAGCCTTCGGGTTGTTCCATGTAGACTTCTTCTTCCAAATCATCATTTAGAAAAGTAATTTTCACATTCATTTAATGTAGTTCCAAGTCAAAATGGGCTACAAGTGCCAAAATGATTCTAAGTGAGCCCTTCTTTGATACTTAAGAGAAAGTCTATTTACAATCAATGCTATCTTTTCTGAGTATAACATTTGGCAACAAGTCTGACTTTAAATCGTTAGATGAAACCATTTATGTCGAATTTGGTCATGAAGACCCAATTACACCCAATACACTTTTGTTTATCGGGTAATTCGACAAGGTCCCAGACTTTAATCCATAGATTTTAACTCATCTATCATGCATCAATCCATTTAGTAGAATTATTACACTTAATGGCTAGTGAATATGAAACTGGATCATTACGTATTCCTATATCACATTCGGATTCTTGGAGATGTGCCACATAGTCATCAGAAATGGCACTTCTGTAGATGCTTCTTCCACACCCATGTTCAATGACTTTGGCATCATCATTAAGTGGTTGGTCATTCAAATATTGTTAGGCTGTTCAACAATATTTGCCACACTTAATTCTTGAGGAAATGAGGGAAGAAGGTTATACCCTTATTTCATTAATGACCATATTATGAGTGTTAAAACTCTCACTGATCTCACCATTCTCAAAGAATCATATATTTCCAGTTTCCACAATTCCCATGCTATCATTAGGACAATAAAACCTATACCCTTTGGATTTTTCTGGTAACCCATAAAATAACCAATAATTGTCTAAAATCCATTTTTTCTTTCTGCGAAGAGTATACTCTAGTTTCCACTGAACAACCCTAAACATGAAGGTGCTGCAAACTGGGTTTTCTACCTCCAAAGTTCTTGAGAGAGTCTTTGGTACAATCTTACGAGAAACCCGGTTTAATACATTAATAGCGGTTCTAAGAGCATAAATTCACAACGATATAGGTATGGTAGAATTAATATACTTCTAACCATTTCCATGAGAATTCGGTTTCGTCTCTCAGCAACATCATTCTGCTGAGACGTACTTGGCATAGTATATTAAGCATAAATGCCATGCTTTTCTAAGTATTTGGCAAAAGGTCCATGTAATTGACTTATTTTAGTGGTACGACCATAAAATTCACCACCTCTATCGGATCGAATAATTTTCACCTTTCTATTTAATTACTTTTCAACCTCAGTCATAAAATGTTCAACTGTGCCTGAGATTTTTCTTGCAATAAATAAATCCATAACGCGAAAAAAATCGTCAATAAAGGTGATAAAATATTTTTATCCACCAAAAGTCGAGACATCAAAGGTCCGCAAATATTTGTATATATAATTTAAGGAGCTCATTGCTTCTTGTGGCATTTTTAGTATTGTGTTTGGTTTGTTCATTTAATACAATCCACACAAACTGTAGTGCTTGTAAAGTATAGATTCGAATGAATATTATCCTTTATAAGCCTCTCAATTCTTTCACTAGAAATATGATCCAGTTCCTTTATGCCATAAGAATGATAAATTCGAATGAATATTATCCTTTAGATGCTCCTTCAGTAGCAGTGTGAGCATGAGATGCACTCATTCCATACTTCTTCATCTTATGCTCCTCCTAGACTAATACGTTTCCCAATTCTTTAAGAGTCCACTAATCTTTTATAGTGAATCAATTTGGAATGGTCCAGATTGAGGAGGTAAGGAAATTAGGGTCAATTGGACAAGGAAATTCTCATTCACCTATAATCCTAACTTCAGCTCAGAAGAGATATTATTTATGTCCATCACATGCTCGTACATAGTCCGAGAACCATTATATTGCATGCTCATGAGATCCTTCATAAGTTTTCCTGCAATAGACTTTATATGCAGTTGTGAAGCGATCCTCAACATTCTGCAAATATTCTTTTGCAATGTCAACTGTAAACTTAGTCCTGTTAGATTTTTCCCTAGCATTATGGGTAATCAGCCAACTACTTTGATCATAAAATAATTGGTTTATCATTCAACAGTGTTAGGTCCAAGTCCATTACTTCAAGAGTGAACTTAAGTTTCTCTTTCCATTCAAAGAAGTTAGTTCCAATAAATTGGGGAATGTTTGAGGTAAACATACTAGTAGCAAAAAATATATGTTTTTACATTATAGGAGCAATTAAGATCTGAATGCTCACATATAAAAGCTTTGAATAGTAACACGGACATTTATTTGAAAACCCATATCATGAGGCAATTATGAAAACTCCTTTGGGTAGTCTTCATACAATAACAAAAATCATGCTTTTAATATCCACATCTTAGTTCAATAATTGAGTAATAATAAATTGGCGTTACCTTTGGGTAATCGACACCAATTTAAATTATTAACTCCATTAGTGTTTATTATGTCACAAAGACTATTTCCTTTGGGAATCTAGACCTTATAACAAACAAACTATTTAGATAATGAATAGCCACAACAAGCATGATGATTAATTGCATACATAGGTTTTCATATTAACTTGATTATAAACTCTTCTCATTTTACCTCACTTTGGTGATTGCAAAATAAACATAATATAATCAAGAATGTATAGCGATTAATTGCTTAAGCAGATTTTCACTTAATTTGATTATAAACTATTATTTTACCTCACTTTGGTGATTGTAAAATAAACATAATATAATCAAGAATGTATAGAGATTAATTGCTTAAACAAATTTTAATATGAGTTTGATTATAGACTCTTCTTATTTTGCCTCACTTTGGTGATTGCAAAATAAATATTAAAACGAGAATTGAATTATATAATCATTCATTCCACCGTCTCGGTAGATTCATAATCATGAAACATTTAATTGAAATCTCAGTTCATCAATGCATATATTCAAACTCAATTTACATAAAATATATACACAATCAAAATACCCAAATCAATTCCATATACATAAATAGAATCAATATGGAAACAATATATTTCAAACATGGAAGGAAAACCATTAGCTCACGATAGGAAACATTAAAATATAAATTGGCAATTCATCAATTAAAATATCCATGATTAAAACTATGAAAACAAGATTTTGATTAAACATAAATCCTCAAAATCAATATGCATATGATGCGTGCATAATTATATGAAAACATAAATATATTTTTCTTAAACTGTTTTCTTGATAATTGAAATTAAGAGAATTAAAAATACACACTTACTGTACAACATATTCTCTCGAATCTATGGCATCAAATAACCATCATTCAATTTAAATTTCAATTTGATAAGTGTACATAATTAGACATATAGAAATACGTAATACACGAATTGAACCAACTGAATTTGAAATCACAATCCATTAAAATGCCGACAGATTTACCGAAACCAAATCTATACATATATAAAAGGCGTTTTGGCCGTAATTTGATATATTTGAAAGTTATGGGGTGAATTTAAATTATTATAAAATATGTAACTCTCGTGAATATTTATTTAAATATTTTAATGCTTTGACTAATCTTTAAATAGGATAATGAGCATTTAACAAATTTTGTAACCTCTATTCTCTTAATTTTATAATTTATGATGTTTTAATTTCATGATTTCTCATATTCTAATTTTATGCCTATAAAAAGCATAGAGTTGTAGGTGAATTACACATTCACCATTCTCTCTCAAGCTCTCAACATTTTATACATTTAGAGTATTGCTCAAATTTTGGAACTCCATCAAGTTCATCGGTGCCAGCGGGTTTGAGAAGTTATACACGTAAATAGGGTTTTTCTCAACTAGACTTATAGTTCGGTTTATTTTATAATTTTCGTTGTAATTTTCATTTCATTTTTTTTATTGCAATAGTTAGAGTACTGCGTGTATATGGTTCCAGAATTCTATGCTAATATTTTTTACAATTCTTAGAGATGGAAGAATTGTAACATCCTTAACTCAAACAAGCATAATGTTTATCTTCATATTTACACAATTTATTATTTTATATATTTATATTCCAACTTGTGCTGTAATTATATTATATGGTGTCTAAAAAATAATATTTTATGACTTATGATGAATTAATAAGTGGTGCATAATATGTATATTTGCAATGAGATAATTAAACCTTTCAAAATAGAGTTGATCAAACAATTAGTTGTTCAAATAAAATAAAATAGTTTACAACCAAATTTTGGTTTACCAATAATACTATTGTTGAAATTAGGATTTGACACTTAATTGTTCCAAGATACGGCTGATTTTCTATAGAGAATCTAATTATCTTATATATAGGTGATCAACTAAGTAAAATATATACTTATATTAAATATATTTTACAAAAAGAAAATTTGCAGCATTGAGAATTGTGAAGTAGCATAAAAAATAATATAGATTTTTCATATTCCAACCAGCCATGTTTAAAAGTACAATAAATAAATATAAACGTTCCAACATTCAAAAGGGCTATCATTATTCAACAATATAATATGTTAATTCAACCAATGAATGTAATATTTTTTGTATAGTTTATCATTTGAATTTTTTTATGGTCATAGTTTTGACATTTTGAATATTATGAGTTATCGATTTATTATTTTGTTAAAAGTGTGATATACATTATTTTTAGTTGAGAAATATGAAGGATTGTTTTAAACATATTTTTTAAATGTGTCTAACACTTGATATAGTCTCTTCATCGTTGTCCAAATAATTATGTCTGCCTTGATTCCATTTCAAATATGTTTAATTTTATGTCTTTAAGTGTAAAATGCATCGAGGAGCATATATTTATTGAATTTTTATTATATGTATATTTTTCTATTTTTAAATTTGATATAGTTATATTTTCATATTTTAATTAATCAAATAACAATTTAAAAATATGTGATAAAAAATATATTATATCGTGCATCGCACGTGGGTTAACACTAGTATACAATAATACATAAGTCTCAATTAAGCATATGAATTCATTAAAGTCACGTAATACATGAATTGAATTCAGAATTCATACTATGCCAACATATTAAAATCACCGATTCATTCATAGCAATATATTAAAATAAATTCACAAATATGGTTTTCAATCATACGAAAATACATGAGTTCTCAACCATGCTCTGATACCACATGTTGGACATAATTTTATCATCATATATTCAAGAATACATAATTGAATATAAATAAAGCAAGATCTTCGAACATCATGTATTTCACGTAAAACCATAAACATAATAGGATCGAAACATACCTTGGCGATCCATAGCGGAAGCGATTGAGGAAGGAGGAGACGATTTCCTTGAACCTTTTTCCGGCGTAGTAGCGCAACTCCAAGGATTTGTTTCTCTCTCTTTCCCTCGTTCATGTGTTCTCTTAATGTGTGTGTTTTGATGGAATCACCACACTTGTATATATAGGCAGAGAAAGGACAAACCCTAATTATAAAACATTAAAGCCCTTTCCATCAAAGTGGCCATTTAATATAACAATAATAGAAGCGTTTCTTTTCATTAATTTAATAACAAACTTGATTCCCAAGTTTAATAACAATCACAGACTTGATTCCTTACCATATATTTAATTAATATATAGTTCATTATTTTGGTTAGTCAACGAATTGCTAATCAAAACTATATATTATAATATATTCATTTCCTTAATTGTAATAAGAATCATATGCGATTTGCTACTAATTGATTTTGTCAATTAATAGCTAATTAATCACGAAACGTCCCAATAATAATAAGTAATTTAGGGAAAATGTGTCTTGTACCAAGTTAATGTATTACATTCAAAATCCAATTCTATTTAGGATTCTATCACATGTGACACATGTGAAACATAAAACTTACAGTTCACACATCTTAGGTTCTCACTAACCGAGAGGATCAGTTTCAATAGTTCACAGTTATAATTTGTGGATTGTAAATAATGACATAGCTTTGTTTATAGCTGTTGAACATATGAGGATATTGAGACCATATTTAATGAAAGTGAGGATATTGTAGCCTTGTAGGTCCCCAAATTGTTTATGCAAGTATGTCCATCTTAATGAAATTCAACGCTGTGGTGCTATTATTAATTTAGTAGTACTGCACTTAATGAATTTTGCCAAATTAATCAAAATATATGACTTACTGTATTTTACAATTTCAATATCACTTTGAAAAGTGGCAATTAAATGCTTCAGAAAATGTGCACCCTTTGCTATTGATTCAAATTGATCATATGTTTTTTTTGGATTTGATTCAAATGACGGTTGATTACTCCATGAGTCTTGCAACTGAAAATAACGTTTGAAATGGTTCTAGGTTGTTACTAATAATAAGTTCTCTCTCCTTTCCTACCAATAAATCAAGGGTTCGAGTTAATACGGACACACGATAAATGCGGAATCAAATGGAATATACCCTGATATGAATAAAAACTAATAAAAATATCTTTTAAAAAAATTAATCAAAAGAAAAGGAAATAAAAAAACCAGTGTGTCCCTTGTTCACACAGAAGCACAAGCAGAAGCTACTGCCAATCTGAGTAAATTAGTTCGATCGATATTCGTACGGACCTCCCTACGGTCCACCCCCATGTAATACGTCCTCTTCTCCCTCAGTTTCAAATTCGTAATATTTATTTAAATAGCAAAGCAACAAGCCTGATTTTAATTTTTTAAAGGCAGAAATGAAGAGAATCTATAACAAACACCATAAGATGACAAAAAAGATAATTCTTTTATATATTGATGAGTCCAAAAACACGAGTCTTTCACTGTTTCTAATAGATGAGGTATTGGGTATGGGAGTGAGTGATTGTTACAGTGATCGAGGTCGGAAAGCAATTATAGAGGGTATCGTGATTGGCTACTACTGCTCTTCACCTTTTTTTGTTGCCCACCACGTGAAACCAAAAAGCTCAACCCCAAAAAAGTAAATCGATTCTAGGGATTAATAGCTCCACCAATTTCCCTTGCTTTGCTGTAATTTTCCAACTGCGGTGATTTTTCCTGCTTAATGTGATGAAATTGGAGGCTTTGCCCAAGGGCTTCCGCTTCCGCCCCACGGATGAGGAGCTCGTCAATCATTATTTGAGGCTCAAGATCAACGGCCGTCATTCTGAAGTTGAGGTCATCCCTGAGATTGACGTCTGTAAATGGGAGCCGTGGGATCTCCCTGGTATGCTTTTTTGTTACTCTCTTTCAAATTTCATTCTCCTAATGTGGTAGCATCTAATAGTTTTGGTACTTGTTGTTTTGTCAAATTTGTATTTTAACTTGGGAGAAATTGCTATTTCTGGCTGATACTCAATGGAAAGTTTGCATTGTTCATACATATTGTAGTGTGGATCAATTTAGTAATCTACTTTATGCTTGTAGGATTCGTCACCCAAAATTTCACCTTTATAATTTTCTTAGAATGAATGAAGTTGAGCATGAAGAGCTTCTGAGCTTGACTAGGTAAAATGTTATTCTGAATTGTTATTTAATATTGCTAGCTTGGATCTTCTTGTAAACTACACTAAGAGAAATACCAATCCCTTTTGACTTAGGCTCGAGAAATTTCTGGCGTCACAAGTTTCACTTCCTACTTTTACTTCTTTATGCGTAACCTGAAGTGTGATCAAGCTACATTTAGTAAGGGTTAATTAGATAATGGAAGTTTCTTATGGATTGTAAGGCCATATATGTAGACTAAACTTCACTTCTGTTTTTTTTTTATGCATAAACAAATGAAGATTTTCATTCCTTATTGTTTGATTTTGTTCAGCACTCTCCGTTATAAAATCTGATGACCCAGAGTGGTTTTTCATTTGCCCCCGTGATAAAAAATATCCAAATGGGTATCGTTCTAATAGAGCCACAGAAGCTGGTTATTGGAAAGCTACAGGAAAGGACCGTACCATAAAATCTCGCAAATCATCCCCATCAGGTCACTCCCATTCTCATGTGATTGGGTTGAAGAAAACTCTAGTCTTTTATAGGGGCCGTGCTCCAAAGGGTGAACGGACAAATTGGATAATGCATGAGTATCGTGCCACTGAACCAGATCTTGATGGCACTGGTCCTGGACAGGTCAATAATCATATCATGTCTCTTCCTCGTCTTCTCATGCACATACATGAAACATATGCATAATACTATAAAGACACACAGTCACATATACTTGTTATTTTCTGGTTCCATGCTAAATTCCTTTTACGTTTTTCTGGTTCCATGCTAAATTCCTTTTACGTGGTATATTTAGTTGTGGTAATTTGAGAAAATAAAATGTGATCCTAGCTATACTGATATCAACCTAGATTGTTCATCAACATGTCATTTTCATTTTCACTAATTGTTTTTCACAACATACTAGTGGTCTTTCCTGTAGTAGTGTATGCCTTTTGTGATCAGTTTGTCAATTATTTGTGGAATGCTTGCCATATTCAAAACCATACTCCGTCTCAAAATTAGATTGCTGTCTGTTTGGGAATTACCTGACTTGAAGTGAAAACTCACTTGGTGAATTCTGCTTTGACTAGATTCTTCCAAAACTAATGTAGTAATGTTATGTACAATTGATTTGTGCTTCTGTATCTGTTAATAATTTACAATTTTGAAGGTGTGGTAAATTTCAATCAAAACTTCTATAAGTTTGACTTGGATTCTGAGTATCCTAACTAACTCATGGAAGTCTTAGTTTGGAAATTGCAGGATTGAATTTCAATATTCCATGCTCTCATATATGGAATTTATATATGGAGTATATATACCTGATAATGAAATCTACTAATGAAATAGTTCCAACAAACTGAAGAAAAAGATAGTGATGAGAATTTAAATACCTATTTCTAAACTAATACTCCTAGATTTTTATTGCCTTAAGTTTTGGGTGAGATCTTGAAAATATGTTTCCAATTGAAGACATGACATACAGGGATTTGAAATATTTTTTCCCCTTGTGTAACAAAGAAGTGACAGCTAAAACCAACTAATTTCCACTATCCAAACAGAGTTGGTTAATGAACTCCTACTTAATGTGTTAGATATGTCCTTAAATACTTGAAATAAATAATTTAGATGGCACTAGCAAGAATAGATAAACAAGGTGAACACTGACAAGTGACAATAGGACTGGATTTGGCCAAAAATCTAATTTTTCATGATCAAATCATGCATTTTTGGCAAGTTACTCCATGAGTGAAATTGAATCCATTGTAAGGAAAAATGTTGAAGTGATTATGTTTGAAGTGATGAGACGTTTTGTTTGAAGAATGAGGATTTTATGTGGGAAGCAATGGTTATATAGAAAACATTTTTAAGGGAGGTTATTGAGAAACTTAACTTGTTTATATATATGTAAAGTAAAGACCATGAAGTGATCTAGGTCTGGTTTCACTTGATCAGTTTCCTGATTATTCTTTTAGGGTCTTCCACAAATATTATCCCACCAATTCTTTTCCATGTCCATCCAATGTAATGAGGATTTCTATTAACTTGCCTGCACACACACACACCCCAAAATTGTTCCATGCATTATTCTAGGAAGGAAGCAGTTAGTCTTTTTCATGTAATAATAAATAGTACTCGCGTTTCTTTCACATCATCTTACTAGTCTTTGTTCTTTCAGTAGTTTTGTTTCTTGCCCTGCCTAATGATTCCCTTGTATCAAAACAAGCCTTCAGTTATCTATTTAGATATAATCTCAATCATCTGTATAGCTCGTTATGTGTGTGTGTGCTTAACGTATTTTCCCTCCTTTGTATAAATATCCTGTACACGCAGCGCTTTCTTCTCCTCAGACCAAGAACTTCTGAGTAGGATTGACGGGTCAATTAGGCTATCGTGTTTGATACCGTCTTGGTTTGACATAAAAGATTGTAAACTAACAAAGTGAAGTATTCTAAGATGCATATGTAGAGTGTATAATATGTCATGGTAGTGCTTGACAAGCTACTTCAGATATTATCTTGTAATTTTATTTATAGTTCGCACAAATATTTGTGTAATCTCAATTGACTTTTATTACTCCCTCCGTTCTGCGTTAATAGAGTCGTATTCCTATTTGGGACAATCCAACGTAATAGAGTCATTTCCATTTTTGGCCAAAGTTAACACATTTAATCTCCCTTATTTTATTTTTTCTCCTACTTTGTTCTCTTTAAAAATTTCTCTCTTCTACTTTATTCTCTCTTCACTTATCTACTGTATCATATCTCTTACTTCATTCTCTCTCCACTTAACACTAAATATCTTTTTCCTTAATCTCTGTGCCGAAAATAAACGCCTCCATTTTCTTGGAATGGAGGGAGTATTATTTAGCATCTTCAGTAGTTATAATTTGGTCAATAGACGGCTTGAGCATGCCACTGAGTCACTGACAATGATAATATGCACAATTTGACTGTTAACAAGCTACCGGAGTTATGCAACTATATAGTCTCTCTAGCAACATAAATTTGTCCATTTAGTCTGTTATTGAGATGCTCCTGAAAACCTGAAAATTAGTTAAGGAATTGACAAAAATACCTCTAATCTACACCCTTCAGTGTACAGTACTGGACCCCAACCCCTTATATGCCCACTGCTTCTGCACCTTTGTGATTGAGATTACTTGCTATTTTGTTTGTAATTAATTATTTTTTCCCATTGCTTCAGGGTGACTATGTCCTATGTCGCTTGTTCCACAAGACAGATGAGAGGCTTGACAATTTGAAATGCACTGGAGTAGATCATATTGGCTCAGTCCCATCTACAGAAAAATCTTCTCCTGATGATGTATCTTCAGATGTGTTTCGAGATCCATCGATGGTGGATATGCAGATGGTTAAGGAACCAGGAGATGTAAAGAAGTGGTTGACGGATCCGGTGGACTGTCTGACTCCTACTAACCTAGCACCTGTTGAAAGCTGTGCATCTGATGGTATCGATCACTCAGGAGAAGAAACAGCAGTGGAGGTGACTTATGAATATTTGGGATATCATTTGCTACTTATCATCTTTCTCTTTTATAACTAAAATAGAACTCAAACTTTAGCTTTTCTTCCACCATATTATCAGGTATCTCTGCCTCTGCGAGCTGATTCAATGCATGAAGGAGCCACCCACAATCAATTTGATGACAAGGGCTTGGGTGCCTTTGAATCACACCCTTATGCAGATTTGGTGGATCCCATTGGTTCACCCTTTGCTGCTGACTTTGGCTACGAAAGAAATGGATTGCATTTTCAAGATGGCACATCTGAACCAGATGCATCCCTGTCAGACCTATTGGAGGGACTTCAAAATTATGGAAACTGCTTCTATGAAGCGTCAACTAGCAACAAGACCTATGATCCAAATCAAGCACCAATTGCATTTAGTAAGGTGAGACTGTAACTTCATTTCACGTCATAAAACACATGGCAATGTTCAAGCAGCGGTAGCATAGTCTCTCTTCTTTATTTTCAAATATTCTTATCCTTTTTTTTTGTTAAGCTCAATGCTCCATACATGATTGCCCCATTCTTATTTGCTCTTAAAATACCAATTTCTTATCCTTTTGATCCCTTATCTTACTCACACTAGGACCCATCATTTACATGTACTATTTCGTATGAAGAAACTTTGAAGTGCACTATTTGTTATCAAAAGGTGCAATAGTCACCCAAACACATTTCATTTTCAAACCAATATTTCAAAAGGCTTAAAATCATTCATCAAATGTACAGTATATTTTTAATTTCCACACAAATTCTAATACTATTTGGTAAACTGTACTGTAAATACTCAATATAGGTAATTAGAACAGAAAATGAAACCAAACCTCCCCTTAGTATCTTGAACTCATTGCACTTCAAGTTTGTAGCGATTGTAGATTAATCATGCTCCAAGCTTTCCTTTTAAACACAAATACTTTGCATAATTTTTAGCTGTGTTTTGACTATTGAGCTTGAAATCTCCCAGCTCTGATACTTCTAATCCTGCCATGTGATGCTCATTACACTACTGACAACCTGCAGGATGAAAAATCTCCAAGCTTTTCTGGAGTACCATCCACCGATCATTCCCGTTCCTGCTATGCTGCTGAAGAAGCGGGTTCTTCAGCAGATACAGCTGGAGGATCATTCCTTAGACGAATTGAGACATCTTGCCACCCTAGTTCGAGCAAAGATGACAATACCCCTGTTAGTGAAACTGGAATCATGATTCGATCTCGCCAGCCACGAAATCCACCCAGTTTTGTGGACTTTACACCCCAGGGAACTGCTCCAAGACGACTGCGCCTTTGGTTGAGTCCCAGACCAGATTCCAAGTATAGCGACAGATCCAAGGAAGATGAATCACAATCACTTAGCAAACAGGTGAGTTCCATTAATACATGACATATGTATGGACTTAAACTAAATATTTTAAAAGTTCAAGCATACAATAACTGAAAGGGAGGACCATATCTAAACTGTTTTATTCTGGGAACCATATTGCATTATGTCATCTTTGTACTACTAGAGTTACCGTTAAACCTTCCTGTTTATTCTGTCTCAGGATGCCGAGATTGCCCACAAAAATGATCCAAACTTAGCTGCAAAACATGGACAAAACAGCAATCTAAGAACGCCCTCACCTCAAATAACAGGCCTCCTCTCTATTCGCGGAGCTTCAGGTTCTATGAAAGTGTATGCTGTCGGCGTATACATAGCTATAATCCTATCTGTTCTTCTTGTGATATGGATCTGCCCCAGGCTGCAGCTCTACTAGGCCAACCTGTAAATTATGTGTGGTAATCTTAATTATTAGCAATACATTGTTCCTCTCTTTCTAACCACACACTTTCCTGTATAAATTTAGTTCGTGTAGAGAGATATCGATGTTCGTTAGTAGTTAATGTTTGCATAATGAAAATGATGTTGTTTAGGAAGTTCTTAACTTTCTCAGACTTCTACTCAGACATGGTCCATGGAGCTATATTTTAGATGTGTATCCAGTAAAATAATCTGTCTAGATTATACAAAGCATTTTTCAATATATTATAAACACTTTTGCACAATTTGTGTTCAAGTATGGGGCCGAGACAGTGCTAGTATAGGCTGTAGCATGTCCTTTACTCATTATCATGATTTGGGATTTATTATTATGTTTGTGGCCCAATTTTTAGGGTTTAGAATTAAATTTTCTAGTTTAGGGTTAAAAATTTATCACTTTTATTTTGTAAGTGGAGTGGTGGGGATGTAGAGGACTAAGAGGAGTTGTGACATTCCTAATTTTTATATGCTACACTTTTTACATTATTTATTCAAGTTTGTTTAGTCGTGCTATAATAATTAATAGTACTACTCTTATTATTATTCTTGAAAAAGTAGTATTGGCTATGTTACAAACTGAAATGCAATTTCATTTTACACTGCTTTTACATTTTAGGTGAACATTGTCGATAGCCATTGGTTGAAATCTGAGGCATACATGTTACTGTATATTTCCAAAGTAAAGACAACATGAAGAATAAAGAAAAGTGTGGGTGCTCATATCTCTGCAGTTGGTCAACATCAATAAAATTCCAAACCGATCTCTTATTATGCTGATTTGGTTCTGTTCTGTATCGTAGATTAGCATTTTTCTTATTCTCATTTATCAACATGTCCAACATACAGGGTGCAACCGAATTGAACCGACCCGACCCGAATAATAAGATGCTAAAACTTACTGATCACCTGGATATTTATCTACCAATGCCTCAAGAAGATTCACACGCTCTACTGAGCATAAATGAAACACATAAATACATGATGAAATACACATAATTTTGCACCGTGGCATTGAAAATCTATCCATTAGTAGTATATATGTTAGTGTTTTCACCTGCTACTATTTGGTAGTATCGCATAAATTAAAAAGAGATTAAAGATGGATTCTTGGTAAGATTAATATATTAATCAATTTCCCCTATATATAGGTAGGTACTAATAACTAGTAGTATAAGGTTATGATGGTTGTGTAGGCTTTCAAGAGAACCTTTACCTTAGCGCGTAAGAATTCGGATAACAATAATTATCGTGGGAATAATGGAACCAAAATCTTTGTTGCTTTAGTCCATATCATTTCTATCTCGATCTCTCCCATCAATATTTGTAGGATTTTTTTGTGCACACGTGATGCAGTATTATACTATACTACTTTGCACCCAATTTTCTCAATATTGCATTAAAATTTAAACAATACTTTTAAATAAAAAAAAATACTCCTATATCTTTATAAATTACAAGAGTATACACAAGTGTAGCCATCAGATGATTTTGATGCCATGGAATAATTTGTATACAATAGATGGAAGATGGTAGATTGTACATGTTGAGTAAAGAAACATAAAAAGTAGATATTTTGCTAGATAAAATAGAATATTACTTGGTAACATTGTATTTTAACTCATGATATCAAGTCCATCTGCAGAAATATTCTGTTCTTAAGTAGTGTCAGCAGCCATTTGAGATTGAAAGTGGCCTTATAGTCCAGATGCCATTCCCTCCCAAAAGGGTCATTTTTATTTTATACACAAAAATCAATCTTTTCTTTATTACTATTATTAATGGTGTCAAGGAATTAGATATTTGATGAGAGAAAAGAATATTGCAGAGTTAGTCGACATGCCACGGAAACAAGACCCCTCAAAACAGCACTAACATAAAAAAAAATAGAAATAAAAGAAGAATTGGATGGAAGGGAATAGTTGCATTAAACAGACAACATTGTGCGGAATATATGACAAGGAAGAAAGCAAGAGATGCCTTTTTGAGGAATAATTTTGGGTTCAAGTTGGATCATTAGTCTGCTAATCCTTTCTTCATCAACTTACTCTCTCTCTCTTTATATTCTCTCCAAAAAATGGCTAAGTTGGTAAAGAGGCTATTTGGCTCCTTGTTTTCTGCCTTGACATATTGCTTTGTGAACTATCAAGATCATCACCACCATCATCATCTTCATCATCACACTGCAAATTCCACTCATTTCAAAGCCATGCCTAAGAAGGGTCGCCCTCTCTCTCTTCAGGTTTATAACATATACATGCATAAATAGAAATTCTTCATGTTCACTAATATATTATGCCATGTAGTTTTATTATATTGTGATGATTATGCCAATATTATGTATTTCTAGATTATATGTGTTTGTGTTTTTCTTGTTTGAAATTACTTACTCCATAAACCCTCTAAATGATTCGAACGCCCGACCAATTAGCTGAAAGGGAAGCGTTTTTTGAACTCGATTGCTATTGAAGAATTTGATCATCTTTGTTAAAGGATCCATAAAGAGGGCTTCATCTAATTCAAATGTTTGAGATTGATTTATTTATGATTTAATGATGTTAATTAATAGCTTAATTAGTTTGTTTGCAACCCTTTGATTTTTTATTTGTTTTGCTTAATTTCCTGTTCTTCCGCGCGCGCCGAATTTGATTTTTAAAATATGATTAAATGGAGACATGGTTGAGTTTATGATAAACTTAATTAATTAAAGCCACTTTAGTTTAATATGTGATAATATGTTTGAAATAACAAAAGGAACAAATGGAAGTGGAATAAGAAGAAAGGTGAATGAACGGATGGATATGCGTTTGATTAATGTAAACAGTAGTGGAAACAGAATCTCTTAAAAAATGCACATTTTAGATTATGAATTAATAAGCCACTTTACAGACAGTGGAGCTCAAAGTCAGGATGTGTTGCACTGGGTGCGAGAGAGTTGTCAAAGAGGCCATTCACAAACTCCGAGGTAAATACTGAATCATGATTAATGGAACGAAGGGAGTATTATTTTTAAAATAATTATAATAATAAAAGTCGGTATGATTGAGTAGGTGTGGACTCAGTGGAGGTGGAATTGGAGATGGAGAAGGTGACGGTTATGGGATACGTGGACCGGAATAAGGTGCTGAAGGCGGTGCGTAGGGCGGGAAAGAGGGCGGAGTTTTGGCCGTATCCTAACCCGCCGCTCTACTTCACGACGGCCAACCACTATTTCAAGGACACCACCGTCGAGTACAAGGAGAGTTATAACTACTGGCGCCACGGCTACAACATGCCCGACCGCCACGGCTCGTTGCCTGTCACCCACCGTGGCGATGACAAAGTTAGCAACTTCTTCAACGACGACAATGTTAATGCATGTCATATTATGTAATGTTATTGTTTAATTTATGAATATGCAATCTGTAAATCTCTTTGTATAAATTGAAGAGATTTAAGATTCAATCTATATTGTTCTTTTCCTCAATTTTAAGAAAAAAAAGGTTTGTATATATTACATTCGTCTTTGTGAGTCCATATGTTTTCCTTAAAATAATTATGTACACCTATACGACATACTAAGTGACTCGAACCTCGACCTGTTGACTAAAAGAGAAAAACGGTTCACTAATCGACTTGCATTTCATAGTATGATGTGCCTACGTGAGTATGCGTCAATGGGAGTTTGTGTTTTTGCAATTTACAAAATAATAATCTCAAAAATGAATTTGAAGTGAATCATTAAAGATAGTGTATCACCGCAAAGCTTAGTTGAATGCCTCTGTGAACTTCGTTTCATAAATAATTTGGGCCAAATAAAAAGAAATTGAACGGGTTGCTTAAGCCCATTTAACGTGGCTGGGCTTTGGAGTTTTGGTCGACTGTTTTTGTTTTGTGAATTTTAATTCCATTAAATTGACTACTTTGATTATGTGAACATAGGCAAAATGATCTTACAAAGTAACATCAGCTAATTCAAGCTATGAATTTGGGCTTCATTGGACTCTATGGGCCCAATCATCAATATTACAACGAACCGGCCCAAGAAAAGTAGAATATCCACCATGGATATTGATCCTTCAGTTTATGCTAAAAGATAAATTTGGGGTACAATCATCGCCCTGGCCCATATTACTTCGCCAGGATCCAATTTAATGTTGTAAATATCTATTATAGATGTCATTCTCTTATTGGATGAATGCAAATCTGAGTTTGAATTCCAAACTGAACAAAAATTTATCTTTTTCAATATTATTATTTTATACTTTCAATTTCAATGCAAGTATTCTACACTGTCACAATATGGTTGGTAGGTTAGCCAAAACAAAAACCATATTCAAAATTAGGAATTATTTTTAGCCTCTAGATCATGAAAATTAATTATAGTAAATCAATAATTTTAAATGAAGCTATGGTCTTAAATTCAAATTCCATAAAAATTACAAATTTGAGTTAATACACATTTTTCTAACTAATGCATACATGTTAAAAGTGAAATTTCATTGTCAATTGTTTTTATTTAAAAACTTGTTTTTTGTTCAAACCCTACCAAGTGCCAACCTTAATGTATAAAGTAAATTATTGTAAATTACGCTTTCTGCATCAGGACCACGAAAGTGCAATTTCTTTATACGATAAGTTCAAATAATTTGGATTTTGTACACAAAGTGATGCTTTTATTTCATGATAAATCCTATCCTATAGTATATAAATTCACATGGGCATATGCATTCTCATGTGGCAATGCCCCATTACAGAGACGATAGTTACAAGAAAAGAGTAGGATATGTTAGATGGAGAGGAGTTGGTATATATTTATGAGGAATGAATTGTGGTAATTAATATTGGAATTAAAAGAGTAGTATAAAAAGGAGAATGTGATGAGACGAAAATAGAAAGGAAAAGGGATGGGTGGCCTGTGGGGACAAGAGCATTTGGTCTTGGAGTTTTGGGTGATACATTGCCACAATCCACCAATTAATGCGTGTGGGCCCCTCGTTTTTTGTTTAATTTTTTTTTAAAAAAATAAAAAAATGAAAATGTGAGTATGATGTTTATAAATGTAAAATGTGTCCCACTAGGGTTGGTTGCTTGAGAAATGCACAAGTCTTGTTTACGGCTGTGTTGACAAGTTGCTGTCAATCTCTACAATTCGTTATTATTATTATTGCTGCTGCTGTTTCATTTCTGGGATCTGCTGCCTTTTTTTTAAATGCTAAACCTATATATTTTTTTCATCTGACAAATCTTCTGTATAAGGATGTTGTTTCATCACAACTCAAAATATATTGGGCTCAGTAGCATTCAATTAGATTTTAATGAAGTTTGGGTTGGTAAATAAAAAGCAGTTTTTTTTATCATTTAAATAGGAAGGGAGCATATTCATGGAAAAGGAGATGAACCTGACAGTGAGCAATGTAAATCCAAGGATCTGTTTGGGTTTTAAAAATAGAAGAACCTTGCTGGATTCGAGAAAAAAACTAGCTTCTAGCTCCTATCTAGCCTCTGCCTTTCCCCCTTAGCTTTACCTTTGTAAATATTCCTCCCCCTTTCTCTATTTTTCCATTTCTTTCTACTCCATTAAAATAGAAATTATTTGCAATACAAAATTTAGTGATCATGTTTATTTTGCTACTACTATTTATACAAAATGTTGAGAATTATCCAAAATAGTGCATGCAATGCAACATTATTTAGTAGCCGTACTATACAAATAAAATAAAATAGTTATTGGAAAATGAAGAGGATAACGCCAAATGAGAAATGGAGGGAGAAAGGGATCATTCACGGGGGTCCAGTGTTTGGTGCAATAAAAATAAACACAATGTATAGTATATAAATACATATAATTGAAAAAAAGAAATACGTGGTCCATAGCCATGGGAATGGGATATATTCTGAGATTTGTAGTAATATGATAGCACGCGTTTTAAATCAAATTTGGAAAAAAGCTACTTGTCGCAATCCTTCATTTTTTTGAATTACTGCTTAAATTGAAAAATAAAATTATTAAAATTAAAGAATTGGGCGAAATAGAGTGGACGGTAGGGAAATATATGTGTTTGTTTGATATGGGAAGAGTTTAGAGTGGGGACAGTGTGAACTGTGAAGTAAGGTTTTTGCATTCAAATGTAACATTTCTCCTTTTACATTACCAAACAACAACACCTATAACTTCTATAAATATCTTTTACACAGAGCCCCCCTTCTCTCTTAACACCTTTACTACTTTCTAATCCTACCTCTCTCCCTTTACTTATTCTCCCCTCATCTCCACATCACACACATAGGTAACACCACCATCTCCAAATTATGAATTAAATAATAATAAATAAAATGGAAGATACATTATCGTGTAATTATGTTGTGGACCAATTAGAAAAAGTATGTTGAAAAATTTGGTCCTTTGCCAACCTTTATCTCTCTCTAGATGCTTGATGAATTGTTGACTTTTACTCCTAATCTGGTATGAAAATCAATCTTAGTCCTTAAATTGACGGTGACATTAATTAATCAATACTAATAATCGGTTTGTTTATAAAAACCGATCTCCCTTTATTGTGGAAAGATTTAATTAAGTTTGATTAATTAGATGAAGGGAGTGGTGAGGGAGTGGACACGTCATCGCATTTGCTACGTAATTATGCATACTTAAACACCTAATTTGTTCATTTTGGAGTAGCATTTGATTATGCCTACCAAAACATGCATGGGTGTGAATGGATTATGACTCTTCAAATTTAATATGTTCGAGGCAAACAGATATAAATCCTAAATGAATTAGTAGGGCCTAGGCTAATTAATTAATTAATTAAGGTCCTAGTAAACTTTTAATCGTGCTATAAACCCCCTTTTGTAGATGCTGATACATATTAACCTAAAAAGAAAAAACACATTGTACAACTTACAGCTCTATTCAATTAGCTAATTAAAATATTTATTTCACTCTCTAGCAAAGGACGCCTTTCCAAAACATGAGGGAATCTCTAATTTTTAGTACAGGCAGAAATAGAATCAAAATCAACAAAACAACATGTTAGTTATTTATCCCTATGTATTGGAATCAAGAATCTAATGACTAGCTAGGGTAAATGGCATTTAACCCCACGTGTTTCCTTCTTAAAATACACGAACACTAATTAACAATTATAAAGATATGGTGTAATAAAAGGCTACAAACAAGGCACGATTCTGAATAATTTTAAACTACTAGTAAAAGATATTGTTTGCCACTGCGAAATTTAAAATTAAGTTGATGGAATACTTCGTATACATCACCTACACACCTATGCTTCAAAAATGACTGTAAATGAATTACTAATAGAGTTGAACATTGACATATGTACTGTTATAGTCTTAGTTATATTTTGAGAATATTATTGGTCGTGTCCGTTTAAATATGTCATGAATTGATTAGTACGGAGTATTTCAGTATCCAGCTTAACAATGATCAAACCAAATATTATAATTACGAATCCAAATGTTTATATTCGCAACAAATCTAAAATATTTTTCTTTAATTTTCGTTATTCTTTAAAAATGCATAGACAACTGAATAAAAAAATAGTAGTAATACTATAAATTAATGAATTAGTATCAAGTCTTCTCGTGCTTGTATCCTTAATTATTGAGTCGACCTAATTAGGACACGATAAGTTGTATTATCACTTTCCATATATTACATTCATTCCATTCCTTGTCTTCATTATCTATTATGCAAGTTTGCGCCCCCCTCCACTCCTTGTCATCGCCACCATGGTCACCACCACGTCGATGGGTATATTACACCACAAGATGACTGAATCTTTCATATTGTAATTGTATGGTTCTTGTATCATGTTGAGTTTGTGTCGTTATCGTGTTATTACTGTGTTGTGTTAATATGAATAGGATTGTGTCACTACTATGTTGTGCATTACACGCGATCGAGGCGTGTCGGTTAGCCTAGGGTCGACTGACCACTTTCCTTTTTTTTTTCTTTTTAATAAATCAACCGTTGTGCTGATTTTAAGTTTTTGTTTTATATTTCTCAATGGTTCTTTTCTATATTTTTAATTCTTCGTTCTATAAATACGTTTATTCTCTCATTTCTCTTATCCCATCCCAATTTATTTAATTTTCTTAAAATTCGTCCATCCAATTCTTCTATTTCTCCACATGACAACATCAAAATTTATAGGCCCAAACAATTTTAACTCACTTAATATCGACCCAAGAATGCACTAATAATTCATGCGACAAACTAAATTATTAAACATGCAATTTTAACTCACTTAATATCAAATATGCAATAAACTAAATTATTAATTAGCTGAGAATCTATGAACAAGCAAGACCTTTCACAAGCTACATTACACAATTAAACACTCAAAATTATATTTAAGCAGTACCCATTATTTTAATTCTTCTGTTTAATTCACAAATATGTATGAAGTGTGGCCTTAAAAAGTGTAGTATGGTGATACGCAAGGAACTGTCTTTTAGTCTAAAATAACTATACGGCCTAATCTGCTGAGTTTTATATAGAATTGTAAATTCATCTCTGAATGAAGCAACCATGTGAATTCCCAAAAAGTAAAACTAACAAAGTGGTAAAAAAAAGTGTCATATTTCCCGACCATACCATATACACACATATGTCGTCCAGAGATGTTACAAACAATATGTCATCATCTCATTTAAATAAAATCAAATACTATATAATTATAACGCGTGTGCAATTAAAAATTGTGATTGATGATATTGAAATATGAAACGGACCGGTAGATGATTCCAAGTGGTAGACAATAAGTAGTTAAAAAATATAGTCGTAATTAATTAAGTATATATAGATAATGGATAAAGTAATTATCCAAGAGGAAGGAGATATTATGCAGACTGAGTAAGTCAGGTAGCTGGCAGTTGGGGGAATTAGATGAAAAAGCTGTGTTTCTAGGGATTTGTGAATATGCATGGGTTCCGTTAGCTTTGTCTGCTGAGATGGAATGGAATGGAATCCAACATACATACATATACATATACATATACATATACATATATATGTATGTGACAATGTGTAGTGTATCATCAATATCATTCACCCATCATCATCAACACCTACTATTCTGCTAGCTGCTTCATTCTTCCATCCCCATTTCTAATTTCTAAACAAATATATTTGAATGAAACATATATATTGGGGGTCTGCCCCCATCCTACACACCTACATTCATTCATTGCCTAAACTAACATGAATTAAGCCTGCATCTACACTCATTCATTTCCCATTCCCCTCTCACATATTACTCACAACATAAAGAAACCTACTACTCTACCTACTTCTCTCTAAACCTTGTTTTTTTTCATGGGGACCTCTCTATCCTCTATTCCCCCCAAAAAGTGAGAGAAATCTGCCTTGCTGCAACCCTCTCTCTCTCTCTCTCTCTCTCTCTTCATTGTGACAGCCGGACTCTCTATATGTCTTTCTAGTAACTACTTATGCTGTGTGAAATTTCTAATTAAACTACTTAGTAGTATTAATTAATATTATAAAAATATTGGTGAAGGGGTTTGGATTAGACACAAATTTTGTTAGCTAGTGAGACAGGCATATATATACATTCTTGGAGTTGTGGGATTTTTGGGATGTTGTACAGTTTTGACTTTTGAACTAGATTGTCACATCGCAAGAATTGCTTTGCTTATGACAACTTTGGGACTGCACCTAACTGAAAACTAAGTCCCATTTTTCTGCAATTCTTTTTAGTTACATTTCCATCATGTGTGTGTGTATTATCAATACACAATAGGTCTATGGAAGTTGAGATTCACATATAAAAAAGTTAATGCATTATGCTACAAGATCCAATTCTCATTAAATTTAGAATGTCAGTAATGTTAGTGACTGATCAAGATTCTAGTACTGCTACTTCTGAAAGTAGAGTTTTGTTCCCCGAGACAAGCACAAACCATTATGATTATGTTATGCCCACAATATTGCTACCTAAGAATTGGACACTCATTAATTAATCCAGAGACGAATTACAAATTTCAATTTGTGCGTAATTTTATGCTATCATTACTTCCCTGCGAAACAAAATCAAATGTCCCCTAAAATTCCATATTTTTTGGCTTGCCATGTAGGTAGGTTTTCTCCATTAGTGGTTAGAGTCCTTCTTTTGTGTGTTATGTTGTGAGAACCTATACTCATTTCAGTCCATACAAGAAAGATAAATCACATTTGAGAAGCATAGGTGAGATTTAAAATTGAAACCTAAGAAATATCCACTAGGGATTCTATGCATGGGAGTTTTCTATATTCTAGAGTACTTAATTATAAGATTTGCAATTCAATTTCTTCTATACAACTACACATTGATGATCATACCTTATTGGATCTAATTTTTTTAAATAGTTAAATTCATTGCTGAACTAGGGTTGTTTTATTGAAAAATAAACGAAAAAATTCAAAACCCTCGGACGTCACAAATCAAAGATTTAAGGGTCGAGCGTCATTACAACCTTTACAACGATAACCGGGAAATTAAAGAAGAGGAAAAGGATTCAATAAATGGGAAAAAAAGAGAGGAAGCTTTGTTCTTTCTTCAGATGAGTTCAATATGATAGCAGCATATGTAAATTAAAGGGGTTAGTAGTACTTAAATACTGAATCAGGCTCATCACAGCACCAGCATACGTTCAGACAGCAAGAGCATTATTAGTAATTATGAAAATCTGAGAATCATATTTAGTTAAATCGAACATTTAAAGCTGCCAGAGCATATTCCACATATCAATTGATTTGATATAATAAGACATATGATGCTGCACATGCATACAAGGTTTAAGCATGCATGGTTATTTTAGGTTAACTTTTTTCTCTTTTTCTCTCTACTGTAAAGTGTGTGCTTCTTCTTGACCTAAGCAAATCAACACTTCTCTCATATACAATTACAATATAAACTTCAAATAAAAACTCATATACTACAAATACAATTATTCACAAGAGTTTAGCTAGGTTTCATTCCAAACACACACACTTATAGATCTGTTACAAAAGTAAAATGAGGTAATGATTCTTGACTAAATTATGCTATAATCATAGGGTGGAGTGGCCACAGTGTATATGTTATACAATATCCATTTATATCAGCATTAAAGAAAAAGAAGATTATTGGTACCGAGTATATATCAGCAATGGCAAGCAACTAAAGCATGGTCCTGCACAATTTTTCACAAAGTACATACACAAAATGTATAAATATATGTGTGTGTGTATTATACAGATGCAGAAAGCTTTTCACTTGTTATACAAGTAGCTAATACCATAAGTAGAAAAAAGGTCCACTGATTGCACTATATGCTCATAGCTCGAGATTTATCAATTTAACGCCATTCTGTTATTTGATACTCCCAAAATAGACAGCCTTCATATAGAATTGAGATGAAAAATAAAAATTAAAATATAATCACATATTCATGGGAAGTCTCTTCATGTATATTTATTCAGCAATTACAAATACTTGTAATTAATGCCAAAAATGGTGGAATTTGCCATCAGCTAGCTGCATGCTTTTGCAACTAACATAAGAATTTAGGTCCTAAATGAAAATGCACAATCTTGAAACAATAAAAATAGGGCCACAGCCACAATTGACATGACAAGGTAGAGGAAAAATGATATTGTCAAGTCGAAGAGGAAACATCGGTTTCTAAGTAATTGACCATTTAACATCATGTGTGGAGATGATGATATAGATATACTCTTTTCATCTCATGTAGGGACCAAACTCACCAATTATATAGCTACAAGTTTTCATTGAGATGAAGTATTGAATTTCCCTTCTCCCCCTCACTATCAAATCAAACTGCTAATTCTTCTATTACTATATATCTCCACATAATTATTTTTCCATCACTTACATACATACATACCTTAATATATTTTCTCTCAGTCTCTCCCTCTCTCTCTCCAGATTCCCTTCTTGCCTCGTGTAAAACTTATCTGAAACCATACACACACCATGTTTTGCATATGTTAGGCACAAGATAGTGTATGTGTGTGTGTGCAGCATTCTTTATGAACCACTAATTACTAACTAAGGACTGTTAACTGCTATCTTTCCATAATGTCTGCGATTCAATCCACACCCTAGTAGTATAAAAAATGAAAACAAAAACATCTCTAATGAGTGTTAGGCTCTACTCTTATCTAAAAAGATAAGACCAACCTAATAGTATTTCATTTTAACAAGAATACTTAGATTACCTACACCAACAGGCACACCTTAAATTCAAATAAAAGTGTTAATTCATCACACTCATAAGTCCATATATGCATATAGCATGCAAATGTGAAAACATTTAGGAATTTCATCGAATTGGCAGAATTAAAGAGAAAGAAGAAGAGAATTGGTGAAAAGTAAAAAAGTAGAAGAGCAGAAAAACACAGAAAGTGGTGATAAATGCAAGGAAATAGGCGATGATAGTTGTACATGTACCTCCAAAAGCTGCGAAGGCAGCAGTAGTTGTGGGTGTGGAAGAGATATAAGCAATTAAGACAAAAGGGATAATTCTGCAATCTTTGTTGATTATGAAAGAATTAGAAAGCAGAAGTAGAAATAGAAATAGAAATAGAAATAGGAATAGGAATAGGAATAGTGTGTATAGTCATAGATACAAAAAACATAAAATAACGAGGGAATTGAAGGGAAATGTGTGTTTCATTTCATCTATTTATCCAGTAGTTGCAGTATTCTTTGATTTGATTGTACAAAGAGAATAGAATACTCAAAATCCCCAAACTCAACAATGCAAAATACCTAAATATCCAAATCCAAATCCAAATCCAAGGACATGGATCCCTTCCCTTTGTCGTGAGAGGGCGGCGCCGCCAGCAGCGGGTGGTGGGCCGCGGAGGAGGACAGGATATCGCATTCATCCGAGTCAGAGATAGGACAGTCCATGTTCACGCCGAACAGCCTAAGTCGCTTTGCTGCAGCTTTTCCCTGGACCACCGGCACCGACTCGAACACCATCTGCTCCCTCTGCCCCTGCCCCGCCGCCGCCGCCGCTGCTGCTGCCGTCCCAAACGCCGCTCCTCCCCTCAGGTACACTATCGACCCGGGGGGGCACGGGCTTCCGTTCACCACACTCCCGTACGCGTAGGGCCCGTACCCCGTCGGCGGGTGGTGGTAGTGGTGGTGCGTCGTCGTGTGGAGGTACTCCCGCGGCGGCGCGGGCTGCGTCGGCGGGATGAACAAGGGGCTCCAGGGGTGGTGGTGGAGGGCGCGGAAGGAGAAGTGGTGCGGGATGCTGGAGGAGGCGTGGAGATCCGGCGCGTCGGGGCGGCGGCGCCAGTCGATGAAGAGGCGGTCCTTGGCGAGGTCCCCGACGCCGCGCTGGAAGGAGACGATGTCGCCGGCGTCGAGCTTCTTCTCCTTGACGAAGCGGGACCATCCCTTGGTCATGACGTAGCTCTGGCTGCTGTTCCAGTAGGAGTAGCGGAAGCGCCAGGGCTTGCCGTTGCGGTCCTCGAAATTGAGGAGCAGGCCCTTCTCGTTCGCGGAGGAGTCGAGGGGGAAGTACTTCTCCGCGTGCTGCTTCGGAATCACCAGCCGGTTCAGCTTCCCCACGTCGCTCGGCGTCACCACCTTGTCGAACATGTGCTCGCGCTGCACCGCCGCCGCCGCGCCGGAGCTGCTGCCCTCGCGCCGCGCCTGATCCTCCGCCTCCTCCGCCTCGCCGTAGCTGCTGTAAGGCCTCGGGTGGAAAGACATGATTGTGAGTCCAATTTATGTCGAAACCTGCATCGATTTAGGGTTTGGGAGATGGAGAAAAGAGGGAATTCAGATTTAGAATTAGAGAGATGAAAAAATCGGTCTCGTCTCGATTCTCATCTATGTTTTCTCTACTTCTTCTTCTTCTTCTACTATGTTGTTGACCTTTCTCGCGAGTAGAAAGAAAGGGAGAAATTAAAAATAAATTAAAGAAAAAACAAAGATAGGATTTTAGAGAGAGAAAGTTGAGAATGAGTGTATGTGTGAGTGTGTGAGTGAATATAATGGATGCAGGTTATTTTCTTGGTGGGGTGCCTCGCCCACCCCAGAACCTGCACAGCGTACCCATTTTCTTTCAATTTATATATTCCTACCTAGGAGAGAGAAACATCGAATATATTGACTTCCTTTTTCTTTTTTACATATATACTCCATTAAATTAATTTTAACCAGAAAATTAAACAGTATCATTTCCTATAGAGAAAAATAAGAATAATTAGAAGTGATCAGAAGAACTAATTTAACTTTATACTGTAGTTTGAGCTTAGTACTACTATATATTTCCATGTAATTTTGTATACACGTGCGTATATCGTGTTACACTATCTTTTCAAACGAACATTTCTATAAATTTTAGATTTACTTAACTAATTAATATAAGCATGTATAAATAAATGCATTCAATTATTTGTCAGATAATTAAAAGTATCTAAATATAGGTCGCATAGCCAATTTAGATGATACTCCCTCCGTCCGTCGTTAGGAGTCTCATTTATAAATGACACGAGTTTTAAGAAATCTTAAGAAAAGTGGATGAAAGAAAAAGTTAATGGAATATGGGTTTCATTTGTATATATTAGTTTTAAATGAAATGTGAGTGGAATGAGTAAGTGAAAGGGGGACCCTATTACCATTTATAGTCAAAGTGAACCGAGACTCCTATTCGCGGATGAAGGGAGTATGAATCATTAAAACATAATGATGTCTAGAGTTAGAATAAATAATTAGCAAAACTTTGTTGAGTCAAGTACTCTCATCCCATAAAATTATACTATAAATTCATCTTACTATAGAAGTATATATAGATATCTTAAAATTATTAAGCGATGAAACCAAGAAGATATAAGAAAACAAACTAGATATACCCGCGAGATAGGATCGATTGTCCTCGCCATCAATGAAGCTCGATCCTTGGGGCTTGATTTAATCCTTCAACTCCTATATGAACTAAGGTATATGGAATATGGTAGATGATATTTAGAGTGTTGTAAGATGTGTCTAAAAGTATGAAAAAGTCTGAAAGAGTCTCTGAAATCGTCCACAAGGACCTCCTTATATAGATAGGAGGAGATTGGCTTGACAAGACAAGAGATCTAGGGTTTCTGCATAGCAAACATTCTAGCACGACATTGGGCACTCTCTGGTCTCGGACACATCCAAGCAAGTCGTTGGGTTGGCATTATTGTCAAGCCAGCGGGTCAAGGATCACTGGCTTGGATAAGTTATTCCAGGACACTCCCACGGAGCTTCGTGTTGGAGTTTGGAGAAGCCAACAAGTAGTTGGGTTGCTTCCGTCTCAATTCGATGCCAACTTTTGCACTTTGTTATCTCTTGTAAGTCTATTTTCGCATGGAATGGTCAATATATCAAAATAGAGAAAGATCAATCTTAACTCAAGTAATATGTTATCAAAGCTGAGCAAGTCTAACCCCTAAAATAATGGAAAATCCGTCTGGATCATTTATAATTAAGTGAGAATTAGATGTGATTAATGCATATCTAATTATGTGGTCTCCCTGAAGTGGTAGTGTGCACAAGTTCTCCCTCTTTATAGTATAGGAGTAATATATAAAATGCTTATATCTTTGTCCTAGAATCTTTATTTTTAATACTTAATTAACAAGAGTTTCTAAGGAGACATCCCAAAGCCTATATATAACCAAGTCTAAGAATGTGTATTATATAATTGTAAAAATATATACTCCGTACTAAGCAAGACTCTGTGAGCTTATTGATTAGAAGAGTATTTATAACAATTACTAGTAACAGTCTAATAAAAGTGTTATTAACGTGTAGGAGTAGTACTGTAGTAGATAGTACTTGCCGTTGAATTAAATTGTTAAAACAGAATTGAGACAATAATTAATTAAATAAATGGGTGAAATAGAGCTAAAAGTGAAAAGGAATTGTTTATGGAGGAGTGGGGGCCCATCGATTACCTGGCTGGGTTCATGTGAGCTCGTCCTTGTCATATGTGTGGATTTTATCACCATACTATATGCATACACATACTCTGTATCTATATGCACATGTCTATACAATTTAGATATATATATATATATATATACAATATTCAACTACACCCATCAAACTAACACCTCCATTATTTTATTCAAATCCAACTATGCCTAATTATAAAGGTCAGATTATTTAAAAGTATTCCTAGTGTAGTAACGGATGCATTTGCAGGCAGTGTATTCTTCTAATAAAATTTGAATTTAAATTAATCAATAGAAATATATTATTCTTGAATTTAAGATCACAATTAGATTCTATTAAGATGGATGCGACGTGCATTTGAATCTCTTAAAATGACTCTTTTAAATATATACAACGATTCATCTGGCATATAGGGAGATAATAGTTTAATTAATTCTTCTTCTATATGGAAATAGATTTAATATATAAACATGTAAATCCATATGTAAGATGCTCATGGGTAGAATATTTCGACGAAATGTAAAGACTAATTAAGATTCTAATTTACAATATTTCCGGTACGAAATTTAGATACACAATCGTTTATTGGTCACATTTAAATGTAAGAACTAGAAGCATAAAAATATACTAATATACTACTTCCTCAGTGATGTGTAACTTTCATAGCATATCTACACATAAATTAAAAGCCAGCTGTTTAGCTCGAAATTTCATTTGCAATTATGTAACTTGTCGGAGAGCTGCTCAATTAATTATCTATATGGCCAGGATTAAATAATTAAGCTACAGAGTATATAGGTATAGCTGTGTGGTGGTGAATATTAATTTATAGTACATACCATGATTATTTAATCACACACGCATATATATAGTATGATGCTGGATGCATGTTAATTTAATTAAATTGTAGACTAGTGTCTGTTCCTAACTAATGCCACGTCTATGTTAATAATATAAGTAGTTTGGGAGTTAGGGTTACTTACATTATTATTATTATTATTATTATTACTATTATTATTACTATTGTTGACTTACTGTTCAAAATTTAGTCCGTACAACACCCTTAATTTAGTTTTTAGTAGGATTTAATTAAATTAGGAGAAAGTCTTGCTCTTGCACACGTTCTACAGTATTATCATTTACTTTTTCCATGTTAATTACACCGACATAAATAAATATGATTTTAATGATGAGCCAGATTCCTCAACTTAATAGTGTTTTACGCCATATTTTATGAGTTTTGATCATATTTTTTTGTGGGAGAGAGTTGTACACATAAATTAACTGATGTCACACATGATTTCATCGGCTTGAGTTTCAGCAATTTTTTTAGGTTCGAATTCCTTTCGACATGTCATTAGTAATCCATGTAGAGTATTGTCGGCAAAAAGGGTTCAATTGTTAAAAATACTAACGAATTTCAACTATGTTTGATTTTCAACCCGTTTTAAAATAGTATTTAATTTTAGCAAATTAGACGTATTCAAATCTGTTTTATTGTTTAAAAATATTTGAGTTGAATTAAGTGAATCATTATAGTGTAATTATATAAAATAATTTCTCAACAAGCTCGAATCTACAGTTAATTAACGTAACTTGCAATAAACCATATATTTATTTATTGTGATTTGACTTGATGTATTAATATTCAACCAGAACGGTAGATGAGAAGAAAATCTGAGTTACTTAATTTATACATACACCATCAATAAATCAATTGTAATATTATCTACTTAAAAAGGGTATACTAAAACATCAACTACAAGCTGTACTCATTTTCCGATTTCCATTATTGATATAGCACACAACTGATAATGAATAAATTAAATCCAATCAAGTATTGGCTACGTGAAAAAAATTTAATTGGAGTATAACTTTCGTCTTTTAAATTTTCGATATGCAATTTAATGTAGGAAAATCTCACCATATACTTCTCGCTGTCGCACGTTATTAAAATTGATGCTACCTATACCAACTAAATTATTTACGTACTGTATCATTTAGGTAAAACAATTAATTTCATTAAACAACTGCACCACTTGAATTCTTAAAAAAAAAAAAAAACTGAATACACTTGAAAATTTAAATGCAAATACAAATAATTGATAAGAAATAAATAAAATTTCACTTGGGACCAAAAGAGGTTTTGCCTCACATGCATTAGACATAATAAATACAAGAAAAAAGCGAGGGCGATTTATTATTATAGATTGAGATGCGATTGAAAGTAGTAATAAACAGTTTGTCATTGCCATTACTCTTTCACTTTCCACTTCTTGCCCTCGCCTAAGCTCTTTTATTTCTTTAGGTGAACAGTGTAGCACTCTTTTCCAGGACCACCATTAGTCTTTACCCAATCTATATCACCTAATTGTAAAAACACACACACTAAACATCCATGTTGCTTAAAATTTGATCTTACATTAGATTTGATGAAGCCCACAACCCTTAAATTACTATACTAGGAGTATATGTTTTTGGCAAATTGTCAAGATAAATTATGAAATATAGTCAAATTATGGTTTGTCCCATACTTTTCAATATAGGAACGATAAATCACGAAGATTCAGAATTTCGCAATTATCTCATATGTCATTTTTCCGATGAAACCTGTGATGATGTGGCAACTAGATATCAAAATTATAACAATCGTTTCTAGGTAAACCACACGACATCGTTATGTGTCACGTTCTGTCTACGTAGATAAGTCTGGTTGCCACATCATCACATCACATAATTGGAAAAAAGATAATTGCAAAATTTTAAAACTTGGTAATTTATCATTCCAGTTTTAAAAAGTACGAGACAAACCAGAATTTGACTATTCTTCGTTATTTATTTAGCAAAGTGTCTTTTATCATTTATAGTCCTCAAAGTTATTAAGTAGAATTATTGTTGGACCCTCCTCCAATAATCTTTGTGGGCATAAATTAGATTGTATTTATGATTGTATAAACAAAATTATAATCGGGAAATGTCGGATTAATGTAGAGAAATGTGGGTGGATGCCCTAAATCTTGATATACTATATAATAAGATGGTACAAGTGTCCCGTGACAAGGGATAGACAATATCTAAAAATGTATGTGTATGGGTGTGTGGATGTGGACTTGTAAGGAGAGTTATGGACCATTGGTAGCATGATTAGTTAAAGTATATGTGTCTATGTGCCCCCTCCTCTAATGCACCTATATACATCTAATGCCTAATAATAACTCTTTCACATTAATTACACCATTTTTTGTGGTACATTTATTTATATCCCATATCTCATCAGATTCCATATTTCAATCAAACCCCCCCACTTTTTTTTAACAACTAATTCCTTTAATTATTTCCCAATTCACTAATACTCCATGCTTTAATACCTTTTTATTTAACTCCCAAATCCCAAGTCCCTCATCTATGCCTTCATTTTCAATTTCTTGTTTCTAATTTCAATATTCCTCACATATTTTCTACGTGTTTATGGATTGATAAATATACTTTATAGTATAAACTTCGGAATTATTTTTTATAAATGATGATTATTAATAAAAATAATCAAACTTTGCAAACATATTCAATTTTGGCTTGCGATTGAAAATTTTGACTTTAAAAAACTGAATCAAACTTGTTGAATTCTGGCGTGGAAAATACAATGATAAGGTGGGATTCAAAATGACTTAAATGATTGTGCTCTTTTATTGCAATCAATGCAATTATATTTGTGTGACGATAAAGCCTATCTTCATTTTAAATTGTTTCTATTTCAATCAAGCAATTAATTGAGAGTTTAATAATTATTATTGATCATTTCTTAAAAGGTTAAGTGAGAATTCTACATGGCTCCATTCTAAAATCTCTTGATGATAAGAAAAGTCGTCAATGAAATTTATATTAGTAGTTTTAGTTCTTCATTAAAATCAATATGAGATATTGTTATGATTATTTTTTTCTTCATATGTTAACATTCTCCTTTAAACCCTTTAAACCCTTCGAAGTGAATATTGGATGTGTTGGACTTTTTTACTAATAAAATTGGGCCAGCCCTTTATTAGAATTAGCCCAAATTTAAAGCCCAAAAATATTATTGGGTCATTCAATTTTTTTTAGTTTCAGTCTACATTTATATTAGTTAAATTTAGTCTATAATCAGCGATTCACTCTAGTAACATGGTAGAAATCAATATGATTTCATCCTAAAATAATTGGTAATAAAATTAGGGGCTTATGAAACTTATATACCACTAGTTTCAATTTTGTTTTTACATGATATTGATATTAGATATTGTTATAGTTTTTTTTTTATTTGAAGTGCCAACACCATTTTCATTCATTATATATACTAGGAATCTAGCGAAACAATTCCACTTTCAGTTGATGGATTCTTGGTCACGATGACAAAATGTATATTTTCAAGAATTTCGACGTCTGTGCTCCAAAATTCAAGATTATATTTAAAACTTTAGATATGTGACATGTTATATTGATCATAATTGAATGTGTGTAATATAAATAAAAACGGTACGCTATACATATAGCTAGCTAGCTAGCTAGTGTTTAGTTTTTGGGAACAAACCGTTGAGATTAACGCGGCGAGTTAAATGAGTCACTCATAAGATAGGATCATCACTAAGTCAATGTGAGACAAAATTTAATAGTTTTAATACGTCATCTCATGTGTGGGCCGGAATGATACATCGGTCTTCCACCCGTGAGGTAGATAGATAAGAGATAAGGAGAAATCCATCATCGACTTGGGTTCGCTCTGAAACCATATTAGAATTGAGTCACTCACCCCCTTAAAAGGCCTTATAAGGAAAAAAGTTATCCATATTTATATAAAAGAGTTAAGAAGGATCATCACCAAGTCAACATGGAACAAGACTTTAAGAGTTTTAACTGGCCGCTCATTCTTTTGGAAAATCATGCCTGCATTGAATTAGATTCGTGCTATGATTATTGTAATGTAATATTATTGTCCTTTACATAAATACTTCATCCAATCTCAGATAATATAATTAATTAACTATAAACGGTTATAACAACAAATATAGCTATCACACGTTTGTAATTAATTAGAAGATACAAATGAATGTGTCCTAAAAAAAGTAAAAAATTAGATTAATTTGTCTTTCATTTAAACACTTTTTTTTGCTTTTTAATTTTTTAATTTTTTTTAAAACAATTTCAGCGCATGTAAATGTGTCTTAATTTTTGTGTTCCTAAAAAATACTAAGTTTTTTTTAGTGTAATTTTAAAAATAAGAAAGATTTCTTGTGGATGCTATTAGAATGTTGTTTTTCCAATTGAGACTGTAATACTCTTCTTTATATCATTTCAGATTTTTCTCATAATGAATCTCGAATGCAATTCTATTTTTCAACTATTCGTGTATCCGCGCGTATAAAAGTTCATTTCTAAATCAGAACATTGCTCCAGTGTTTTTTTTTTTTTTTTTTTTTTGTCAAAATGTCCAAAGCTCAAGTACGTACGATTTCAGTTATCCAGAGGATGACATGCTTTTGAAACCAATCTCAAATATTAAGATAGAAAATAGCCCACTTTCATTTTCCATACATTAAAAAACATGTACTAATATTCTTTGGGAAATTTAATAATTTATGCATAACTTTCAATAAGAGAGACTTATTACACACAAGAATATATAAAAAAAAAAAGTAAAATCGAAAGATATACTAGAATCTATGATAGATTGACTTGTTTCACCAAATACATCACCTAGACTAAGACAGCAAAAATAGACGCAAGTCACAAAAATGTATGATTGAAAATTGAATTGACCCATATAAAAAATTAGAAACAAAACATACTTTTGGGCAAACATCAATAAACAAAGTTCTACTTTTACGAAAAAATAAGACTAAAATGATAACCCCATACCGCCAGGTATAGATTTTAATCGAAGAAGAAAAAAAAGAGGAATTAAATTTGGTAGCCAAGAAGAGCTGAGAATGCCATGTTCTGTTTTCACATGTATAGTTTGATTCCAACTTCATGAGACATTGGTGCGTGCCTTTTATTTAATTCACCCTTTTTGGCCCGGACAACTTCACAGAATAAATTCATCTATTTCTTTCTTACAATTCACTACTATGTTATGTTTCTTGTCTTTACGTGTAAATGATACTAAAACAATAATTTTTATTTAATTGGTTGTTTGTCAATATAAAGCTCTGTGGAGTGGAGATGATTTTTGAGAAAAATGGGAGTACTACAATTATTATGCATGATTTTTTAATACTATTATATAGATGAGGTGGAGGACCAGTACTTATTCCTCTTGAACATGAGATTGTGTGTATTATTATAGGACGGTTGCTGTCGAAATAGGTATATATCTCGTGGATGTGTACTTGTAATTGAACGTATATATGTATAAGTACAAAAGTCGGTTTGGTGTGGATATTTGTGTATAAAGGTGAAGAATTTTTAATTCATTATACTATAAAACTCGAATTTTAAGATGAATTTAAAATTTGAATTTTATATAATGAACTAAAACAAAAATGAAGTAAAAATGATCTAAGGGGGGGCTCTATTTTAATGACTTGTTTTTGTAATTTGTCTTTTTGCATTTAAAACTGATTTTGTATTGACACATGTCTATATTTGTTCTATATACAATGAGTGTTCATGGAAGACGGCTGGGATATCAGTTTTTTCTAATACAGTCAAATTAACAGTGTAAAAATGATTTTTTTTGTTTCAAGTTATATGTGATTATACTTTATACTAACTCGTCCCAATATATAAGATGGATTAAAATAAATATTTTAATATTATGAGAATGTGAATATGTGATAACACTTGTATTAAAGGATTAAAGCATAAAGTAACTATTTGCACAAAACATAAATTACACTGAAAAAATACAAAAATTGTCATCTCCACGATACTAACTTGGGTTTGCATTCATCCAGAAAGAGAGATGCATTGTTATACATAGATTCTTCATCTTTGAAAATTTTAACTAGTTTCTTATTTTTTTTGGATGATAAATCGCGGGTAACACCCGAAGCAACTTTACAAATATAAGAAATACCTAAAGAAATACCTAATTTATCATGAAGAAACCAACTATGAATGCCTTGCGTGGTGATATGTCACTTAATTATAAATTTTCCAATTTTCAAAAAAACTTTTTTTTTTCTAATGAGTTGGGAGTGAGACAGACTTATTCTCTCCATTAACAATATATTCCTTCCGTCCTACTCAATATGTCCACTTTTCATTTTTTAGTTTGTCCCACGTAAGATGTTCACTTTCCATATTTTGAAACAAATTCAACTCTCCTCTCTCCTCATTAAAATACCCAACAACTTTTTCTCTCTTTACTACTTCTTCCATCTCCCATTAATTGGCACCAATTTTCTTTTTCAGCCGTTCTCAACTAATTGACACCATTACTTTTTGCTACTTTTGGTAATATACTCACATTCTACTAACTCATTTCACTCACATTTTTATTACTCCCTCCGTCCATGAAAATTTGTCACTTATTTCCATTTTCATTCGTCCCAAAAAATTTGTCACTTTTCACTTTTATCATTTTTGGTAGTAGACATCATATTCCACTAATTCATTCTCAGTCACATTTTATTATAAAACTAATTCATAAACGCAGGACTCACATGCCACTAACTTTTTCAACCCACTTTTTACTATATTTCTTAAAATCCGTGCCGAATCAAATGATGACAAATTATAAGGGATGGAGGAAGTATAAAATTCATATATAAAAGTAAGACACACATTCCACTAACTTTTTTTACCTTTTGTACTCACTTTCCACTATATTTCTTGAAACCCATGTCAAGTCAACCGATGCCAATTAGTGGGGGACGGAGAGAGTATATTACACTAAATAATTTTTACTAAAACTCCGTGCCACTCAAGATCGTGGACATTTTGAGTGGGTTGGAGGTAACACTATGTTGCAATCACTTTTTCTTTTTATCGCTCTTCTAGTTACTAAAAGTGCATTAAAACTAGTATCGTTTTAAAAGTTCATATTTTTATAGGACGTAACAATACATCTGATGGCTGAAAATAGTTCCTAACTTTTAGTACCATATAAAAGTTTTTACTTGAACTGTTGAACATTACTATATGTATGAGTATAGACATCGGTGGATTAACATAAAATCATTAAATGCATCCAAAGAATGGAATTATATAGCTATAAACTAACTCACCTAATAATAATAATCATTGGCTTAAAACAGAAAGAATGAGAATTTCTTCGTATTTGAGTTGGAATTTACACACATTGACAATATTAGATAAAAGTCGAACATTTCCGCTGTTACTAGAATCTGTTTTTAGGTTATTCTATAAATATAAACCTACCTACTGAGTGCACCACCATTCATGAACTCATCCTTCTCAACACAAAAACGACAAACGCTACAAACAAGCTAAGCTCAAACCCTAATGAAGTTTTCGACACGTCACTGAATGCCCCTTTTTATAATTGCACTTGATTATTTAATGTACTTAAGAGACATTTAATTATAAATAGACACTTGCAACTGAGATGTCTCCGTCGTCATCAAATCTGACCATGCTGACGAATGAATTTATCGAAATAATTTATCATCGAGCAAATGCTAATCACTTTTATCGAGTGATTAATTAACTGGTTAATGCTCCTAGGAGTATTATATAGCGATTAGCGATGACTTAATTATATTAACTAGTCGTCGTTAAAGTGTGATTAAGAAACTAATTTGAGCCAGTTTTGAAATTCGAACTTACTTGCCTTGAGCCATCAAATTCCAGCCCATGTCGTTTTGTCTTGTTACAACTAATTAATTTTAGACCCTTAATTTTATTAACACATGCTGTATTTGATAATTACTCGTGGATGATGTGGAAGTGATTTTAAACAAATTAAATCACGGCAATTGTGATTGGAGAGCATTATAAAGAAAGTTGGCCTACGAAATTTATTTGAAATGTATCTTAATTTGTTAGCGACGAGTCGACGACAACCTCTATACTTATTTTAGGGGGACCTAGCTCTATCAATTTTCTTATTTTGGAATTTTATTAATTTAACTTTATTCATTTTATAATTTTTGTAGCAATTTTTAAATCTGCTTGTTCATTACTAAACTATTGCTTTCACTGGATTTTGTAATTTAAGAGGATTCCGAACAAGGATAGTTGGAAAATTGATACGGCACAATCATCGATAAATAGAACAATGTTATTGATGAGACTAAATATGTTTATAATATAGCAATATAATGGTATTTCAAAAAAATTGTTATTGTACTAATTAATTTGTTGAATAGTAGTACTTCCTCCATTCCCTTTAGCAGTACCATTGACTTTTCTGCCTTTTTTTTTGTAAAAATGATAAAAATAGTTAAAAAGGAGAAATTGTAAATTAAAAGAGAAAATAATATAGAGAAAAGTCTTATCTACATTATTGTCTCTCTTACTTTATTATTTCTCCACTTTAACTATTTTTTATTATTTTTACATAAAGCGGGACGGAGGGAGTATTAAATTTGAAACTAGCCCACGTTGGAAAAAAGCGCAAAGATTAGACTTTTTTTTTTTTATAAAGAGATTAGACTTATTTTATCGACAAGGTCTGTAGTCGCATTTATTTATTAATTAATTACTATATCATCTAAAACTTTATGAGAACATTATATATGGTCCAAGTTGGTCGGTTTCTAACTTTTGAAACTGTATACTTAGTCTTTGAAAAATAAAGTGGATCAACCTGTGTGTTGAATTTTCTTTATAAGTTCATGGGAAACTATAAGAAAAAGAAAATGCATATCGAATCTTGAGGGATATCGATCACCGACTATAAAACCATTTTCAAAAGTATTTTTTTATTAAATTAATGAAGGTTACTTCATTTGGTAGACTAACATGCCAAAATTCATATTGTCGTTTAGATATATCTCGAATTTTGTAATTGTAACACATGGAGAAATGAGAATACACCATCATTCAAAATATCCAAGAATTACTCATTTCTTATCATTTAAAAGAAATATATGCGATATGATTAATTACATATACGCTCAATTGAGAAGACAAAACTGATTGATTTTTTAAAGAATAGTTGGCCAAATAAACAGCATGTAGGGTTAAACACACAAACAACATCTTTGTGAATACAAATAATGATTTTTTTGTAAAAAAGAAAGGTTCAAACCACTCAAAAGACGATAATTAAACAAATATGTACGAAGTCTACAACAAGTAAAACAAGTCCAAAAGGAACAACACCCTTTAAACCAAAAGAGCTTCAACAAATGGAGCAAAAGTATATGTGAGATATCGATCGAGTAAATGACGAAGCAGAACTTAGCTAATAAACCCTAATTAATATTAAAACTAAAATCTAACAAATTCTTACAGGAATATATGATAGATATAAAAGACAACAAAAATGTGTTCTATACAAAGATATGCGTACCTAATCATTGGGATAGTAACATGAACAATTAAAAGGTATTGGAAAGAAAAATGGTAAGAGTAGAGACATGTATTGTGATTGATCAGATAAGTCATTCATAAAGACATATGAAGCACAACTTTTGTATATTAGTTTTAGGAAGGAAAAAGTGTTTGAGATAACTTAAAAATGTAATGGGCAGAGCTGCAACTTGCAGGCCGATGCAATTTGGTGCTAGCCTTTGTAGGTCATGGACCACTCTCTCTCAATACCTCCAAATCTCATCATATCATTGCCTATCTCTCACACACTCACACACAAACACACACTAGCAAATAGCAATAGTACTTGTATATATGAATTAACTAATGTATGCATTTGATGATAATTTTTTTTTTATTTAATTTCTTTCTTTCATTCATTCTTTTTTGTGTGTACACGTGGTTGGGTGGGAATGGATTCTTGGAATATGTTCTTTTCATTGGATAAACTGAAATCTGTATTCACAACTTTCCACTTCCTATGTAATTATCATATTAACTTTCTTGATTGAGCAATTCTTGATCTTGGGGCACTTGGATTGATTAGATTCAAACTAATCAGCGGATGTCAAAATCCATGTAATAAATTTGTTTGGGGACGACTATATTGTGACAAGGAAGTTGCTAAATCCTTGAGATTTCAGTTTCAGCTACTGTTTGATTGATCATGATTGATTTCATGTATTGAGGTATATATGGAGATCATTTTCATGAACCTATTCAAGTCCAACCAAGCCCCTTTATAGATATACTCACTCCAATTCATGATATACTAATATAAAGAATTTATACGTAAACTAAACCTAATTAACTATTTTTTCTCTTATTGAAACCATGATTATTTGATGAAAAACACAAAGATATGGAGTACAATAAACGTGGAGCTAGAGTAAATGTATAAATTATATTATGATGAGTGAACTTTCCTAATCTAATAGTTTTTCTTGTTATCCAAAAAATCAGAGGCACACTCTAGTGTATGCGAATTCATGATGTTCCATTAATTAAACTTGGATAATTTAATTTATGAATTAATATACCTGAATTGAAATTGAGGTCGATATATAGAGCCATATAGGAGAATAATGTAGCCATCAAGTTGTCATTTTCCACTTTGTGAATGGGCTGGGCCCAAAACCAATTTCCAATCCATGATCACAAGCAGCCCATTATTTGGGATGCTTAGATGTGTCAATGTTGAATCTCAATTAAAGTGGACTAGGTATAGAAAAAAGTTACTAAAATAAAAATTGCGCATGAAATAAATGAGCTTAGAACAAAAGAAAAGAATATAAGTAGGATCCAAATGGTGATATTTTATACGAGTAATGTAATGAAATGAGCTATTAAGGGGCAAAAGAGTAAAAGTCTAATATAGGAAGGAGGAGGGTTTATGAACCAACCAAATTTGAGCTAGGGTTTAGGGCGATCGGCAGAAAGTGAAATCAATGGATTCATTCTCCTCGCCGTCAAGCGGATCATCTCCAAAATTCTCAACGGATGACATCATGACTCAGCTCAGGACTCAGCTTGAGCAGGCTTACGCCGAAGAGTTTCTCGAGGTATCACTGCCTAATTTCAATTACCCAAATTGTCTCCCTTCTTCTGTTTGTCTCTCAATTTTCCGAAATCGATTCTAATTTTCAATTCCATATTCGTCCATGAACTTTCAGAGATTCAGGAGGTTGGAATAATACAATTGAATTCAGCGATTCATAGTTAATTTGTGCCTTTTGCTGCCCATGAATCACCACTTATTGTGCCCTTTCTACGATAGAAGAGGGGCAGTGTTTTCATGTTCCATTTTGTGTTTAAAGCATGTGGTTTATTAATGTGCCTCTCATACTAATTGTTAATAATGTTTTGGCATCAACTTGGTTAAACCATTAATTAGACGCTTTTTAGGTCGCTAAACATAGGTTTTTGGACTGGAGTTTGGCTAGACATATCTGATTGGCTTTAATCAGTTATTGGTTTATTGCTTGAAGTATATGTTCATATATACTTCCTGGCATATATACTTGTTTAGCCCAAGTTGTCTTTGGATGAGTTGAAAATTTCTAGTGGTAGTTTAGAAAAGAGAAGGTCGTGCGTTTGATTTATACTTTTAGCACTACCTTTAAAATGATCCTGTACCATGTTAAGGGCGACTATTAAACTGGATAGGGTTGGGTTACATTGAAAATCTTTTAAGATGGAATCAGCAGACTAGTTCAAGAATCTACTAGAAACTGCTGCTATGTTTCAGTTTCAACATGTATCGTTGATAACTTAGAGATTCATTAAAAGGTGATTCCTCTCTCTGTTATCCTGCTCAAGCTTGAACATCCATTTTTTTTGCTCAAAATTGCAAAAAGCCCTCTCGATTGTACAATTTTATCATCGAAGAAGATGATAGTAGTTTTAACTTATGTAAGAAAGAAACTGCTTTTGATGATTTGATGTCATACACTACATATATTGGGGCCTAGGTTAAAAAGATTAAACTTCAGTGTTAAGTCTAAGCTGATCATCCATGAAAAAAGGATAAAATTCATCTTGTAATTTAAGCTTTCAGTTATTCAAATGGTGTGACTCTTTTTGTGCATTTCCTGTGTTCCTTATATAACTTCTTTGTGTAACTGCATGTAGACTGTTCGAGGAAAGTGCTTTGACAAGTGTATCACCAAACCTGGCAGTAGCTTGAGTGGGAGTGAGAGCAGTTGCATCTCCAGGTGCATAGATCGTTACATTGAGGCCACTGGTATCATTGGCAAAGCCTTGTTTAACCAACGCTGAACATTTTTTCTGGAACGAAAGCCATTGCAGAGTCGAAGGATGATTGTTTTTAGACTTGTGCTCCTTTATTATGACTTTGCATTTCTTCATCTCAAGGTTGAATCCAGAGTGTTTTTGGAATATAGTAACAATGCTCCTCAGCATAAGCTGTACAATTGTTATGCTACCTAGATTTGAAATACTGCTTATCCAAATAATCTTTATGGTTATTCTTCTGTTATGCTCTGTCGATTTATTTTAAATTGTGTGCCAAAAGCGTGTGCTGCCTAATTTTCAACTGTAGCTTATCTGAATAATCTTTATGGTTATTATTGTGATAAGCTATGTCGATTTATTCTAAACTAATTTGTTAAGCTATTCCAAATAATCTTTGGAATATAGTAACAATGCACCTCAGCATAAGCTGTACAATTGTTATGCTTCAGTCTTTGCATAAACAAAATTTTGGTGAAAGGAGTTTCAGTGGAAACATGCAAATCATACTCTCTAAAATGAGACTTTTATAAACGTCATATTTCGAGAATCAGTATACACAATCTACTAGAATAAATGTTACGTAAACAAATTTCAGTTGTAAAAATGGGCAAAACAATGATGAATTTGCCAGAAACTAACATCAAAGATAAATACTTAACAAGTAAACAGAAAAGATGTTCAAAATGGGTACTTTTTCATAAAGGGGGCTGAGAATTACAGAACATTAAATTGTTTTGATGAACAAAGTACGAAAGATAAACTGGCATTTGGCTATGCTATGCTTCCCTTGGCATGTAACAAATTACAAGTTGTTTCTTCGGAAATCTTCTGTGCAGTATCACTCAAAATCCAAAACTCAACAAAACAAAATTACAATGACAAATCATAAAAAACAAGTTGTGCATCTTTCCTTTGAATTCATTCACTTCCTTAAGGTATGCATGATGTACTCGGCGTAAAGGTCCCTACATGGTCAATACATACAGATTTTACGGGATGGAAATATAAAGCTACTTCCTAATTTAAAAAGATGGAGATTCGAATGGCAATGATAATGAAAAAACTTACATGGAGTGCTGGATGGCTTCTAAGGCAGTACCTGAAGGCAAAAACTCATCGACTGCAACCTCCTTGTTCTCGTTCTTCTTATCTTATTACTGATTAAGGAATTTCATAGTACACCTAAAATTATCTTTAGTGAAAAATTAAACTGGAAACATATTATAGGATACAGTCTTCAAAGAAGCGCCGGATTTCAGCAAGACGATGAGGTGGGAGCTGGCTGATGTCGGTATAGTGGCGATACTCAGGGTCATCAGCACATACTGCAATGATCTTATCATCTCTCTCTCCCTACCCAGACAAAGAAATTTAGTGTACAACAAATAGAAACAATGCATTTCATATTATTGGTTGAATTGCAGTACCTGATCAATCATCGGCATCAGGCCTATGGCCCGGGCTCGTAGGAAACAACCAGGAGCCACAGGTTCCTGCAAAGGAGATTACATTATTACAGAAGGGTTGGAATAGTTGAACAGATGCACATAACAAGATTGGAAATCCTGAAACTATGTCTGGTGTATCGAACAGGAAGGGGTATAAAGATTAGATTGAAGATATATATAGGATTGAGTATTTAAGGGATTAAATGACCAAACTTATTTAGATTAGCATTATACTACTTCTATCAGTCTAAGCTATCACCAAAAGCAAACACCTCATACTATTATGAACACTTGATAAAAGTGTTTACCTGCATAATGACTAAGACATCCATAGGGTCATTGTCTTCACATAGAGTTCGAGGAATGAAACCATAATTGTGAGGATAGACAACCGACGAATACAGTATACGATCAACCTGCAGGGTCATGATTGAAAACAATAAATCAAAATTTGTTTGTGCATGAATGTCTGTTCCACATGCAATGCATGCTTTCATATTTCATAACAAACCCATAAGTACTAATACCACAAAGACTATGCCATAATCATACCTTGATGAGACCAGTTTTCTTGTCAAGCTCATATTTCACTTTGCTTCCTTTTGGAATCTCAATCACCTGAAATGAAAGGTAACTCAATTTCCCAAGAAATGAAAGAATTTGCAAAATCAGAAAGGCTTCTTTAGCATCACAATTTTGCCCTCTTCTATTAACAGGGTCCATGAGGTTTATATAATGTTAAGCAAATAATTATGTGATTATCTTTGAAATTACTCATAAGCTAACGCATGTGGAAACAGAAAATCTCAAGATCATCAAATCTATCATATACAGAAATATCTGAATATTTATAGTGCCTGAGATGCAACTGCACAGTTTAATCTCATATTTCAAATGTGAAGACATGAGTGAGTCATCAAACTATATCTCATGCTTCAATAGTAGTATGAAAAAGGATAAAGATTACATACAACATTAATAATTTCTGGTGCTCCAGGTCCTGCAAATATATACAGAGAAGCGGTTAATCACACCATCGTAAAGAAGTATCAACAAAATTAGTCCAAAACACTGAATTACCAATCTCGAGATCATGCCAGGAGTGAGCAGCAACTGATCTTCTTGACAAAGATGAGAGGATCCTCTCATTCAGTTTGGGAGTTGGTTTCTTTTTAGCTGAGGACTCGCTTCCATTTTGGTTGCTCATCTTTTTCTGAATCAAACCACCAAATCAGCCACCAGCCACCATTAACTAACACAACACAAATCTCCCAAACTATATGCTCCAATCATGACATCAGAAAACTTAAAACATTAACATCACTGATTCAAATACGTTTATAAACATAAATTTGATGTCAGAGCGGAAAATATCTTCTTCTTTTTCCGATACAGATCCGATGCGTGTGAGAAAACGTACAAGGCACATCAACATGGATTAAGAAAGAGATATGAAGAAAATCGGAGTAACAAATGTTAATGCACATGAAGATCGGGTAAGTAACAATTAACAAATCGTGTGAAGTGTAGATTCGGGATACAAAGTTATGATTTGGAGATGAAAAGAAAAGCATACCGGAAAAGTAGGAGAGTGGTGAGAGCAGAAATTGGGAGGAAAATGGGGTGATGGGTTTGTGAGAGGGGTTTGTTTGGGTTTGTATAGAAAAGGATTGTCAACTCCCTCCACCTAGAGTCCAATCAGCATAAAGGTATAGTAATAGTGGCTTCTCACGATACCATACATTATAATTTTATTTTAATCCATTTTTATGATTTACGAATATGCCTGCTTGTTTCCGCGTTTTTGTGAGTTGGATCAACCATATATTCATGGACACAAATGATGAAAAGATATTCATGGCTTATTCTAATCTTGATTTACTACAAATATATTATGTATAAAGCAGCATTATTATTTCAAAGGTATTCCGTTTGTGTTGTCAATATTGGATAATGAATAATGGATCACCGATCAAGTCATGCATTTTTTTTCTAATTATCTTGTACTTTGGTATTATACTTTTGACTTGGCTCTACTACATTTCTACTGTTTTTCTTCCTTTTTTTTTTAAAGGGGATCTCTACTTTATACTCTATTCCTCCCATAAAAATGGAGATTCTGGAGATGGTATGAATTTTAAAGCAAAATGGATAGAATGAGAGAGATAAAAAGGAAATAATTGTCTCAACCTTATACTCTATCCTATCCATTTTTATGATTTAGGAATGCTTGCTTGTTTCCGCGTTTTTGTGAGTTGGAGAGGATCCATTCCACTCTACATGGTGACATAGGGATATGAAAAGGTCAAAGATATCCACGGATCATTCAAATCTTGATTTAGTAGTACAAAATATTATTGATATATAAAGCAGCATTATTTTGAACAATTGGATGGCCGATCAGGTAATGCGTTTTTTCACAAGTAAAAATGGCCTTCCACCATTCTAATGATCTTTTATTGTTTTATTCTTCTCAAATTTCAAATATTGCTTCAAATGACAAAAGGGATTTTTATGCCCAACAACATAATTAAGTCATTATATTCTCCAAACTTTGTATGCAAAACGACAAGAAAAATTTTGTGACCCAACATTATTAAATTCTCCTATGAGCTTTTGAAAGTGTTTGACGTGATTTATAGTATGTCATTGTTTTTATACAATTTTTCAAAGTTTATAGTTATTCAAAAGTCTTGCTTCAAGAGATTAATATTATCCTACGTTATGAAGCATTGAATAACATTTTGTTCTGCAACACTAATGCTCATAATAGCAAATGCCAATACTATGAGAGCTCCAGCACTATTTTACCTAAATACAAGACCAACACTCTGTTTCTGCTTTTAATTAGGTAGGGTCAAAGTAACACTGTTTCTGAACAACTTTGAATGACAATCTCATTTCTGCAACGGACCTTATATTTTTACTACTGATTTTTAGGGCCATACATTATTTTTTACTTGTTATTTAGGGGGAGTTTCTGAGGTGAAATTACTCACAAAAACTTACAAAAACACAACGAATCAAAGATATTACGGTAAAAAAAAAAAAACACTGGTGATTCATCAATAGAACTGAGCAAATTATATATACATATAAGAATTGGAAATTCTAACTCCTAAGAAGTCATTGTAGAGCCAGCGTTTGGGCTAAAACTTTGTAACAAACATGCAAATAAAGTTTCTTCAATCTAAACCAAGATGTGCAAACGCAGGCGCTATAAATCTGCAGAATATTAAAAATCTCCCAAGTGCAAAGTTTCTTAAAGTGCAAATGAAGCTGCAAAGTCAAAGACCCTTGCCCTTTCTTTATAGTCCCATACATGAAAGGGGAACACAGTCATTCAGCAATGCATCACATATAGAATGGAGTTTCCTTAACCTTTTCTACCAGTGCCAACGAAGGGAGTTTCACCATCTCAACAACGATGCCTGCTAACATGTAGGTTTCCGGTAAGTAATTCCTTTACAAATAGAACTGCGGAGAAAGTAAATCATGTGAAGGCTATTAGGAAGAACAAAGTAACAAAAGCATAGAATGAAAATAGATAACGGAAGTGGTTCCCAAATGAATAGAACATGAATATTTTCCAGGAAATATAATGTTTCAACAAGTCCACCTGATTGCTAAATTACGGGGCCTGTTCTCGCTCTATCTGGATTGTTACATGGCTTATGTTGTATTCTCGCTTGATGTAGTCGATGACTTTGTCAAGAACCATGTCAGCATCGGCCTCAGGTTTAACTTTGACATGGCAAGCTAATAGCACTTTCCCCACAGTAATCGCCCATATATGCAATTCATGGATTGCAACAACCTCATCCATCTCACAAAGACCTTTCTCAAGGCTTGTGGCATCAATCTCTCTGGGAGTGCTCTCCATGAGGACCTCAAGAATATTGCGCAGCATCCTAATTGTGGTTCCCAACACAATTGCAGAGAAAAGGAGAGTGCATATAAGATCGATAATTTTCCACTCAGGTTTATACCAGATAATAGCTCCACCAATCATAACTCCAACACTTTGTATGGAATCTCCAAGCACATGAAGGTAAGCACCCTGAATATTTATATTTCGCTCCTTCTTCTTTTTGTGTCCACCTTCCGCCTTATTGCTCTCCTCACTTGATTTGATTAGCAAAGGCTCGCTTGTATCTACAGCATGTACATGATGATGTTCATCATGCTTGTGATGCCCTTGTGTAGAACGATCATACCGGGTGACTGTCACTCCATGGCTGTGTGTGTGGTCATCCTCTGAGCCATGATCATGATCCCCGTGTCCATGATGATCATGGCCTGAAGCGTGCACATGATCATGTCCGTGGCCATGTCCATGATCATGTCCGTGGCCATGTCCATGATCATGACCCAGCAAGACAGCCATGATAATATTTACAAGCAGTCCAAAAGCAGACACCAGAAACATCAAAAAGCCTTTAACTTCACCATTATCTTGTACAAGTCGCACAATAGCTTCATAGACAAGGATCCCAGTAAGAAGCCATATCAATTGAATTGAGACCAGTGCCCCCAGTATCTCTATCCTAAAAAATCCATATGACTGGCGTGGGGTAGCTTCCCATCCCGCAGCCCACAATGAGAACAAAGAGATAGCAAAGGAAGCAACATCTGATAACAAATGAGCCGCGTCAGTCAATATTGCCAGACTATTGGCTTGGATACCCCCAGTAACTTCCACACTCATAAAGATGACACATAAAACAACTGCAGTCAAAAGTTTCCTCATAGAGGCAGAACGTTCTTGTGCATCCTTAGAGCTTGTCTTGGCATCAGAGAAACCACATGCTGCACCCTCGCAACCCTTGCTTCCACCAGAGACCCTCTCCGTAGATGGTGCATCAGTACAAATCTCAATGAGATGTCCTTCCACTGAACTTTGTGCCTCCATCTAAACACAGGAAAGTTTCATCAGTCAACAATCCCACAAATAATATAGTTACCAGGAGTTTCTCAAGAAGTAATCCCTTGAGAACATCATAAAGTGAAAAATCAAGATCACAAGCATAAAGCACTATACAATATCAAATTAGCTCCAATACGATTAAAACTTAGCATTATGAGATGGTAAACCTTTGATATAACAATTTTACACCGGGCAGCAGAAATTTGAAATACCCCATAAAGATTAAAGAATAGTTTTAAATAAATATTTCCCATAGTTGATATAGCAGGTAAACTATATTAAGAAGATGCCTACACTGGCTAAGCACTGAGCCTATAGTTAAAAACCAAGCTGAAACCAAAATAATTGAAGTTTAAAGTCCCAAGCACCAAACAGGCCTAACTGTGTATTTTTAACCAGACACCAGAGTTCGAGGTGTCTTAAATTTTTGTTCCCAATCAAATCCATTGCCTACAAAAGTACAACCCAAATGCAGCATAAAGTGGCACCAACATTTCAGCTACAGCTAAATTCAACAAAAAATTGCACAGGCAATGGTCAAAATGTGTTTGATAAATATCAAGCAATATATATTGAAAAAGAAGAGAAGAGAATAAGTAAATCGGGCTGGATAGTAACTCGAATCTAATACAGTACAACTAAGATTTCCATTATATCAATATACTTAAACTTAACAAGACAATTAGTCAAGATTTAATGCACAGTATACAAGCTTAGCAGCATAAAATGCTGAACAAACACTTCAACAAAAGATGCAAGATCTTGAAAGTGTGGCCTCATAGATTTTAAGCTGAGTCTTATGAAGAGAAGAACCAGTTCATAAATTAACTAATGGCCCTACAAGAACAACATCTGCAGCAGACTCCTATTTCTCAGTTTCTGGTCTAGAAAATAGAATTAATATAAGTTACTCCACAGATAAAGTAACTAATCCATACTGTCAATAGTCTCCTAGCAAGTTTATCATAAAATTAGAGTAGCAAGTTACTCCACATATAAAGTAATTAGTCCATGCTGATTTTTTTCATATTAGTATACACAAGAACTAATCAACAAAATATAAGATGCAGATATACATATCCATCACTTTTGAAAACTCAGAAATTATAAGAATTGACCTTATTGCGATATACAAATTTGAGAGATGAGGATTGAGCTTTTGTCGTTTAGAGACTCTCAACAAGAATTCTAAATCCAGTGAGCAACCATCATGCAACTCATGTTCAGTGATCCAAACAGAGCAATGAAAAGAAATAAAATATGGAAGTAAAATTTAAACAGGCATATTTCCAATTCATATCCAGACTATCATTATCTACCAAAAGAATCTCACACCCGCAAACAAACTTTCTGAAACGACAAAATCAGTGAATATAATTCATGAGTTGAACATGCCACTTAAATCCAAACAAATACGAAAACGAGAAGGCCGCGATTAAAAAAAAAGGTAACAAACAAAAGAGACATTATTATCTCCAGCCACTATCATTTTTATTGTTAAAAAAAAAACTCGGAACAAATCGAACTGCTTCCATGGATCGCGGGAGCAATTGAATTCTCAGAAACTAGATATCAGACGCCAATCAACAAAAATCATATAGTGCGTAAGGGGATAGGATGCGAAACAAGGAAGTAATTAGAGTATTGATCTCATTCTTTTTTAAAAAAAAAAAAAGTGGCAGAATGAAATTATATTATAAGAGGATCGAGAAAGTTACCTTTAGAGCTATGATTCGCCGCAAAACTCCGAAGTTTTGCGAGGGCGCCGAGCGACGATGTATCAGCAGCGCGCAGCGAGAGAGAGAATTGAAAACTTGGAATGGGCTTTTTCTGTGGCAGCTGCTGTACTTAAACTACCAACAGCTAGATTTTATATTTTTATTTTTATTTTTATTTATTTTGGCTACGATAATGATTGGATCTATAACATGATCTTTTTGTTTCCAGAGTTTGGATGTGCTTTAATTTATGCTTGTTCCGATTTTTTTTCTTTTTATAACAGAAACTTATTAGTATAATCTTTTTTTCTTTACATTGGGTGGATTTTTTTTTTCTTATTTAGGGGTGAGTATAATATTACTAGTTTCGATTAATTTATGAATTTTAAACATATACCGATATACGAGTCATGTACAAATCATTCGGATGTGTTCAATTGATGTTGTGTTATGGAGTAGTATATATCAATATCATGTGTAGTTGGATTTATTTCGTATTGTTGTTGACATGATGCTAATTTAAAATGGGTAGGTAATGTGACAGGCTGACATCCATGGACCATGGTCATCTTGTAATTTGGGATGACAAATAAATGCACTTTTCAGTTTTCAGATCCGTTTTAAATAGTATTATATCATTTTTCCAGCAAAATATGTCATATTATAAAACAACATAAAATTTTACGAGGTTTTATTTTGTACTACACCCTCCGTCCCTCCCTCCGTCCCGCTTTAGCAGTCCCATTGATTTTTCTGCCCTCTTTTTATAATAATGATATGAGAAATGATATATTAAGAGAGAGAATAATATAGAGAAGAGTCTTATTTACCATTTCTCCACTTTAACTATTTTTTATTATTTTTACAAAAAGATGGCAGGAAAGTCAATGAGACTATTTATTATCACACTCAAACCTATATGATATAAGAGCATCTCCAATGACTTTAGGTCAGCCACATGCTAGCCACTCTCTCTCCCTGCCACGTCATCAACACTAAAATTCCAGATGCCACATCATCATTTTACTCAAATAGGCTAGTCTAAAGCCAGCCACAGACTAGCCGCAATAAAAATAATTCAAAAACAACTACATTTATGGAATTAAATTTACGATACATTACGGAATTAAATTTACGAGACATATACGGAAAAATTCATTCATTTCATTAAAAAAAAGAGGTACATAGATAAAAAAAAAATACATGATTTTTTTTTTTAAAAACGGGCTACCACACACGAGCCCCGCCGCTCTCTACTCCTCATCCGGCACTCCTCCCCGCCGTAGTCCTTTCCGTGCGGGCAGTTCCTCCTGTAGGCTGCTCTAATCTTAGCCCACATGTTGACAATCCGCTGGTTGTTCGCAACCAGCGGATCGTCGCAAACCGACAACCACGCCTTGGCCAGGGCGACGTACTCATCCTCCGTCCACTTCCTCCGCGTGGGGCTGTCGTCAACAGCCGGCTGCGACGACTCGCCGACCACCTTGCTCTTCCCCTTAGTCTTCTTATTCTTCGGTGCGGCCCGACCCACTGGAACGGGAGTGTCCGCCTCCCAATATCGATCCCCAGCTCATGCAATGAGAAACGGTCATCCCCAGTGAACTGCGTCTCTACTAGGGTCGACGTTTGAGATGAAGCCGTCAAAAAATCAAGAGAGGGACGATAGACCGTGCCCCCCCCCGGCAATGGCGTATATATAGTTTTTCAAAAAAATTCAAAAAAAATAAATAAAAAATGGGCGCTGGCCGATCGGCACGCCACAATGGCGGCCAGCGCATCGGCGAGCACATCGGCGAGCGCCTGAAAATCGGCGTGCGCTCGCCGGTTTCTTTGCCGAAATGTTGCTGGCATAATTCGACTAGCCGACCAGTCACCGGCTAGCCGCTATTGGAGATGCTCTAACTACTTATAGTCAATAAATCCAAAAAAATATTTAAAACTTTTAATCCACATATCAAATAAAACACTAATATCAGATACATAAAAATAAATCAATATTTATTTATATCATTGATATCTTGCTCCTAAAAAATACTAGTGGTTTATATGAGCCACAATCCAGTGTATAAATTTCACCTTCAATTTCATATTACAATTATCAAACAAATTCTCTAACCAATACATATAACCATAAGTATTAAATATCATAAACAATTTCACATCCATGCGTGTATGCCTCTCTATCCAGTTTATTACTCCCTCCATCCTACAAAAGATGTCACACTTGTGGGACGACACAAGATTTTAGGAGGTTTTGTTTTGTGTGTTAAATGGAGAGAGAAAATATAATTTTTATATTCATGTGAGAAAGAACTTTTTTCCAAAAAGAATGTGACATCTTTTGTGGGGCAAACTAAAAAGGAAAGCGTGACATCTTTTGTGGGACGGGGGGAGTATTATGTGACAAATCAAGTCTGGTATCTGCCCGGGATTTCCAATATGCCAATATGATTTATCCTGAAGGTCCCACTGTGATTGACCCGAAGGTCCCAATATGATTGACCCGAAGGTCCGTAGGTCCAATATGATTGACCCGAAGATCCCAATATGTCCATTGTGATTTCAAATTTAGAACAAGACCGTTACAGATCCTCTTTAGTCATATGATTTATACGTGCCCAATACCAAAAGTAAAAGTATCTATTGAATATCTATATCATATTCCAACAATATATTCCAATACAATCTATAAAACACATCTTGCACCAATCCAATATACATACTATAATATTCTACCATCACTATCAAATAACACAACCATATTAAGTTCGCACCATATAATCCGATTATTCCCTCTAACTAAACCAACCACATAATAAATATAAAATTAGAAACATGATTTATACCCAGCTGATTACTACTATTAATCGAATCGTGCTCCTAATTTAATCTCCTGCTCTAAAACTCTCCATCTTTGTTAATTTTTTCTTTTTTTCTTTTTCTTTGCTCTTCGGGAACTTTTCTAATACTCCATAACTCTCCTTCTACTCACCAAAAATGGTACGCATATATTTTTCCTCCTATGTAGAAAATAAGGTTGGCTTAGCTGATTAGTCATCTCATTTAAAATATTCCACATATGCACAAAAATCATGCATTCCTTTTCCTACTTACACGTGTAGTATCCTATTTGTAAAACTTACTATTATTTTAAATAGGGTGGCAATCGTGCGTGTCGGGTCGTTATTATGTCGACACAATAACGACACAAACACGAACACGACCCGTTAAGAAAACCTCAAACACGAACACGAACACGACCCGCTACCCTCAGACACGAACACGACACGAACCCATTAACGACACGAACCGTTTCGGGTCAACACGACACGAACACGATACGAACCCATTAATGACACGAAAATAAGTATTGAAAAATGAAAATAATAAGAATAATAATATTAAAATATTATGTGTTAATAAGAATAATAATATTAAAATATTATGTGTTAACGGATAACACGAACACGACACGAACACGACATGAACACGCATTGTTAACGGATAACACGAACCCGACACGAACACGATACGAACACGACACGAAATTTTCGTGTCCTTAATGGGTCGATCTGATAAGGACACGAACACGATAAGCTCTGACCCAAACCCATTAATTTCGTGCCGGTTCGTGTCGTGTTATCGTGTCGTGTCAAAAATTGCCCGCCCTAAATTTTTAAAGCGTAAACATAATACTTTTAAAAGCCTAAAGTTTGATTACTTTCAAAAACTATATAAAAAATGCACCCCATGTACATATAATATACTCCTATAAAAATAAACATTACACATTACAAAACTAGTAACTTTCGCATAATATATTAAAACATCATTTTGATACTTATCTATTATTTTTTTAATATACATAAACGACAATTTAATATTTAATAATCATAACAACATGTTATTATGTAAAATAGTAATATGATTCGGGTAAGTGATGTTTACTCCGTTCACGAAAAATAAGACACATTATGAATGACACGAATTATAATGTGGAATTAGTAAAGTAAGAGAAAAGTCACGTAATAGTGTTAGTGGAATGTGAGGTCCATATAATTAGTAAGAGAAGAGTAAAAAGTAAGAGAGAAATTGAAAACTTTCTATTTTTAAATGTGCTCTATTTTTCGTGGATAACAAAAAATGACAAATGTGTTATATTTTCCGTAGATGGAGGGAGTATATTATTGTGAGATAGAACTTTTTCTAAAAATGAAAATGTGATATTTTTAGTGGGACAAACTAAAAAGGAAAGTGAGATAGTATCTTTTATGGGACAGAGGGAGTAGTATACATTAGAAATGTGATTTTACTAATCATACCCAAGTAATCTCTCCATCCGTGAATAAGAATCTCATTTATTTTTTGTGCGAATTTTAAAAAATATTAAAAAAAAGTAGGTGAAAAAAGTTAGCGAAATATGTGTTACGTTTATATATATTAATTAGTGTTAAATAAATGTGAATAGAATGAGTTGGTAAATCGTGGAACTTAGTATATTACTTTTATTTATAATTAAAAGTTAACTGAGACTCTTATTTGCGTACGGAATAAAATAGAAAATGAAACTCCTATTTATGGACAGGCGGCAGTAATATCCAATCATTACCAGAACGGCCTTATGATTGGATACAGTATGATGATTATTATCATTCAATATCCATCCAACATATATAGGGTAAAGGCCTGAGAAAAAGTCCACACCCCATTATGGTTACTGAGCAAAATAATTATGAACGAGTCTTTTAGCTAGCGACTTCCTCTCAATCATGATGAGCCATATTTGGAAAAGTTGAAAGAAAAGTTTTTGAGTGCAAAACTTTTTTTTAATTAAATATTTATTGATGAATTTGGAAAGTATTGGAAAATAAAAAGAATTGAAAAATGGGAATCAATCCGTTGGGTAACGAAAATTAATGAAAAATGTGTATTCTTGCATTGTTAAGAGTTACGTATTGATTTCAAGTTGAAATAAAAGTCGTCACCTGAAGGTGTCTTTATTTGTTATTGAAATTTCTAGCTCGAACCACCCGAGTGACACATAAATAAGAGTCTGATTATCCGATAGAATCACGTGATCAAGTTAAATTTTATCTTGCAAGTATTATTTTATATCTTGATAAAATATTATTCTAGGATTATTTTATATCTTAATACCAAGATTATATCGGATAATCAATATGATTCTAGGTTATATCTTCGTAAATACATAATCTAGGATTAAGATATCCTCTCTTCAATTCTCACTTTTTTTTCATTCTCAATTTCACCATTTCTCTCATTTTTTTCCTTTCTATTTTTCATTCTTCAATTCCCTCTTTCGTTCTGCGTCTGTCTGTTTCTTGCTCGATTCTAATTTTTTTTTCTCAATTATACTTCTTTCAATTGCCATTCAACAATAGCTTGGAATGCTTACGCTGATTGTCAAATTTGTTCTCAAATTTTGACCCACCAACTTTTTAAAACCATTAGCCCCAAATCTGAAAATTTGAGACTTTGTCTTCTGATTCATCTGCAAATTTGATATTTTTAAAATTTTAGGAGAAGTAAAAAATTACAGCTGAGAGATTTTTGGATGCTGAGAAAAAAAGGTTGTGGAATTTCAATTTCTTTGATTAATATATGTTGTCTTTTGGTTAATCTTTGTTTTAGAGTTTGAGTTAGGAGAAAAAAGAAGTGAAATCTTAACTTCTCTCTGCAAATTTGGGGTTTTTAAAATATTAGGAGTGAGAAATTACAAGAGATATGTTGTGGAATTTGAGTCTGTAGAAAAAACTATGGAATCTCAATTTGGAGAAAAAATTTAGCTTTGAGATAAAAACCTTATGCAGATGAACTCGAGAATCAGATTTGGCAAGAGATATAAAATGTAAAAGTAATTAACAAACAATAATGTATTGTAAAACTGAAATAAAATGGAAAAAAAGTGACGCTCACGCTGTTTGAGCGCTCAGCAGAGCAATCCGCCTCAAAATTATATCTTATATAGTACTATGAGATTAAGTCAATCAATACCGAAGTATACGAGGTGATCAAGTTATTGAATTTTTTTGGCAACTTTTTAAAAGAGATAAACTATAGTAACTTTTTGTTGATTTTCAATTGACCAAATAATTCTGTACTTTTGAAATTAGAATAGTAAAATGATTTTTTTTTTCAGTTTTTCACGATTGTCTTATAGTAGTAATAGTCAAAATAAAAAACAGTAATATGATACAATTAAATATGATGTGATACAACAAAAGATGTTGATCTGAACAAAATGGTGTCATTCTATTTAGAGTATTGATTAAAATGACACTGATTTTGCATAAATTCTCCATTATTAAATGCATCGAGTATAATAGTATTGCTGAAATAAGCATATGTATGAGAACCTCAAGAATATTCCGCAGCATTAAAATTGTGCTTCTCAACACTGTTACAAAGAAAATTAGTGCGCATACGTCACCATTCCTGTCATCACTCATCAATACTGATTGAGATATTATTTGCATAGTTTGATATATAGTACTCCCTCCGTCCCAGAGTATTAGACTCGTATACTATTTTGGGGTGTCCCAGCATACTTGACCACTTTCTATTTACAGTAAAAATTAAAGAATTTAAGTAACACCCTTATTACAATTAGGATTAAAATAATGTTAATTAATTCAATGTTAATTGAATGGAAATCGGCCCAACCCACCAACATCATTTCATTTTTGTGTCTTCTCTCTCTTCCAGACTCAATCCCTCATTCTCTCTCCACGCCTCTTCCAAAAAAAAAAACCCTAGATCTAACATTTTCTCTCAAATTCACGCATCCATGGCTTCCAACGACGAAATATGTGAGCCTAATCCAAGCGATGATGGGTGGGTTAACCCCCGACGCCCCCTTACTCGCTCGCCGTCGTGGTCTGCTGGCAGTGGCAGTGGCGGAGGAAAATCACTCGTCGTGGTGCAAGGAAAGAGGAAAGCTCCGGTTGCCGACGCCACCACCCCTGCCATAAAGAAGTTCAAGAGCGGTCAGCTGAAATTAAAAGATCTGAAAGCTGTGTTCCAACAAATATCTGACCATGATGCTGCTGCCGCCGGCGAAGATCCTTGCGAACGTGATATATATGCACCCGTGCATTTTTATGGCTTCAAATAAGGTTAAAATTGATGAGATCTTTCCTCTGTTTTAGTTTCTCTCTATCTGAACTTGCTGAATTTTTTTTGTTAAATTTGCTGAAATTTTTGATTAAATTTGCTGAATTTGTTTGCTGATTTTGCTGAAATTTTTTGTTAAATTTGCTGAATTTGTTGAATTGTTTGTGTTTGTTATATCTATGTGTATTGTTTATATGCCTTGAAATGTGTTATTGGTTGAAGATGAGAAGTACTCACAATTGAAGAATGAACACATACTTAAAGTCTGACTAAGATGCTTTTTATTGTTGGTGTGAATTATGATGGTTGTGTAAATTGTTGGTGTGTGAATTTTTTATAGATGTACTACAACCAGCATTTTTCATCAAAAGCTTTGTGCACAAAAGATTTGTTACACCTACAATAACAAAATATTGACATGCTCCTACAACATGTTTACAAAGTACATGTTGCTACAACATCTCTCCAAAATAAGATTCACAAAAGTTTCTTACCTTCCCAAAAGATGCATAGTTGCAGTACTTCTTACCTTCCCAAAAGATGCATAGTTGCTACTGCAGTTACTGCTCATTGCTGAGTATTTTCCAATTCCAAATCTTGCACAATCCTTCTTATTCCTTCATTATGCCCATGCCCTTGTTCTTCCAAATAAGCAATGCAATCTGCAACTAGCTGTGTAGGAACTTCTAAGTTCTGAGGCAGTTGGTCAGATCTCCTTAGAGCATTTTTCCCCATATGGGGAATCTTGTACCTGTTCTGCCCCTTACACTTCATGATCTCAATCATGCATCCTTGAAGAGACATGAAAACATTGTCTAGACTTATAGGAGATAGTTCATGAAATGATTTTTCCACAGCATTCAATAAATCATCCAATGTGTTGCATGCAGTTTGTTGCTGAAGTGATTGTATTGCTCGAAACCACCCTAAGTCATTCACATTAGTATCTGGTGAGTTAGGGGGTTGTTGCACCAGCTTCATGTTGAACCCGTTCTGATTTGCAGCAGCAATAAAATCCACATCTTCATTCTTAATATGTGGCTTTGCATTATCTTGTTGGATATTGATTTGCTTACTTGCTCCCTCCGGCCATTTTGCCATGATGGCTGGAATAATCTGTTTTTGCATTCAATTCTTGATTAATTGCATTGCATCCCCTCAATTTTCATCATAAGTTGAATGTGTAACTAGAATGCATACATTAAATGCATGCATACAAAAATTGAATTGTAAATTCTTCATTCAATGCATGCAATAAAGTTAGTTTAGAAGCATTAAAAACACTTGTTATCACTGTAACATGTAACTGCAGCAACATCAAAGTTAGTTTAGAAGGCCATACCTTATTTATTACACAGTCCTTTGTCACTTGCTTTGTGATGCTATCGATTGGTTTGGTTTCTATTGTTCCTGCCCTTCTGTTTTTGCTATTCCTCTTTGCTGGAACCCTTTCTATGAATGGAAAAATACCTATCTTACCATCAAACAGAACCTCTCCGTTTCCTCCAAATAATGGTCTTGCAACAGCGCACATAAACATGATTTTAGAAATGAACTGCTTATTTTTGCATGATCTGTGTGGTTCTTCCTCTTCCGGTGCCATATAGAACCTATGTGTACCTTTCGTGATATAGAACCATTTTTCATCAATGTGGATTGTGTTGTGCATATCTTTGAACTTGAGTTTCCTTAAAATCCTATCCAATTCTAAAGCCTCTAGTGTGAATCTCATCCTCAACAATTTGTTGGGGGCTGTTAGATCAGGCTTAATGGCTGATGTATGAGCTCTAATCAGCCCTGCTTGCACCCATCTTCCTACTGTACTCTTAGAGCATCCTAATCCAACAGCCAATATTCTGATACTTCCTCTTTTAGTGTAGTGCAAACTTTTAAGTAAAACAAGATCAACTTGAATACGTCTGCTACATGGTTTGTTCTTCCTATGATTGATTACCTGCATTGTTTCTCCTCTTGCTCTTTGTTTTGTAGCTTCTGACCAATATCTTGTGCATGTAGAAGCTGATACGTTAAACTTCTCCCGAGCTTCCTTCATCGTGCCTCGCGGTGGCTTGCCGTTTATGCATCTCTCATTGATGAACTGCACAATTTGTTGCTGAAGCTTTGTACATATACTTGTGGCAGATCGCTGCATTCTGGATCTTTTGTGTTGTGTGAATGTAAAGTAGGTGTAAGAATATTTATGACACACTGGAGTATTTATGTTAGTCTATGGCGCCACTAATAGTGATTTCACTGAAAATTTGAAAATTTTGAACAGATAGCATATGTGGCAGAAGTGGCGCCACATTTTTTAACTTGAAAATTTCATCAGGCGCTAAATGTAGCGCTAAATGTGAATCAAAGTGAATCAAAATTTCAATTTAGTTTTGATCTTTTCCTAGTCATTGATTATTTTAATGTTTGCAATACATATTGTTTGAATTATGCTCAATTTGAACTTGACGTCGCATTTAGCATTCATTAAATATGGATACTTTTAATATGAGTAAAGTTAATTAGAAATATGCTTCGAAATATCAGTAAGCTAAATACATGCATACAAAAAATTAATTCCATTTATTTTAAATTTAAAAATAAAAATACATCATATCACCTAATCTACTTTATTATCAACTTCACTTACACCACTAAACATCCCCTCCTAAAATCCTGTGTCCAAAAGAAGTGAGTCAAGTACTCTGGGACGGAGGGAGTAGTAGTTATTTATACAATGATAAAAGAGAAATTAAAATTGAATTGTCCATGGGAATTAGAGATGATCTAGATGTCTCCCAGGTTCAAATATGTCAATATAGATACTCCATAACTTTAGTTGTTTATTGATACTGTATAGAATGCTAGCTAGTTAATAGTAGTATTACATATTGAAGAGTATCTTTAAAACGACGACATTATTTTTTTTTAGAGTAAAGGCTCAAAGTGGTCCTTAATATATGACGATTTTATGATTTTGGTCCAAAACATTATCTTTTAAATTATTTGGTCCTCCACAATTGAAAACGGACCGAATTTAGTCCTTTTTGGATGGCACCGTTAAAAATTGACGGTAAATTCATGTTTAAGCTATTTTTGATGGGATTAGGTAACTAAGTACTATGTTTTATTAACTACTCCTACAAGCTAAAGTATTATTAATCATTTATCTAAAAAAAGCTCTGCGCGGTGGCGGAGAGGCGGCGCACCGCCGCGTTCCCGCATCATACCGGCGGCGGGAGGTACTTCTCGTCGTAGTTCTTATTCGAGAACATGGACGCGATGGAGAACGACACCGCACCACCGCCAATCGAGCAGAAGCAAGAGGGTTCCGGCGACGGATCTCGACTGAAGTCTTTGCTGGATCAGAATATTATGAAATTGAAGTTCAAATTGCAAAACAACACCAAATTAGGATTCGCCGACGGTGTCAAATATAAGAGATTCAATTCCAGAGCTCAAATCCCGATCGATTACTTAGAAATTCTAGAGTAAAACACCTCTCACGAGCACGATCTCATGAAAACAGCTGGGTGGTGGTCGTTGCTTGGATGGGCAAACTAAGAAGGAAACTTCTTTGCAACCATTGCCTCTCCAAGTTCAATTTGTTGTAAATCCGAGCCATTTTCGTTGAATTTCTATGTTCCATTTAAGAGGAAGTCAGCCCATTTTTGTTAGATTTTTTTTTGTTCTATCTTCGATTTGGTTCGATTGTTAGGGTCGATTCTGGTTCAAGGCTGTGACGATTTCCAGTTGAATTGGTGTTCTTTCTAGTTGAATTTTTGGGTTTTAGCAATTGCCGGAAATTTCAGTGATTTAGCTGCACACAACGTAAACGTTCATTTATCAAATCATTATTATTTCATTACTTTTTGATTAATGAAATTAATGGGATTTTCATTATTAACAAATTAATTTAAGTTGAGGAGCGCGGTGGAGGAGATCGTGGCGTCGATAAAAATGTTGGGCGAAGGATTGTGAGGATGGAGATGGCGAGAGATGGAGGCAGCGAGGATGGAGATGGAGTAGAACGAAATGATGCTGGAATCCCAGAAGCAAATTGTTCGATGCATTATTGAAGGGATTGTTTCAGCTCAAGAACAACAAGAAAAGGGTGAAAAAGTGAAAACAGACCCATCTGCATATTCACCTCTTACTATATTTTCTTCTTTTTTTTCCAGCTAATTTGAAATGCTTATAATATATGGGGTTTGATGCGTAATTTAGTTTTAAATAAATTAAATATTCTAATTAAACTCATAATCCAGTCAAAATAGCTTTAAAATGCGTTGACCGTCAATTTTTAACGATGCCGTCCAAAAAGGACTAAATCCGGCCCGTTTTCAATTGTGGAGGACCAAATAATTCAAAAGATAATGTTTTGGACCAAAATCGTAAAATCGTCATATGTTAAGGACCACTTTTGGCTTTTAGTCTTTTTTTTAATATTAGAAGATGTTTGTAAGTTGTTTGAGAGGGTTAACAATGTCTTTTTGGCCTGTATAGTGAAATGTCTTCAAAAAAGTTGAAAAATAGCTTTATCTTTATCGCTATAATAACCAATTTCAATATTTTTAAATAATAAATGGATTATCAAAATCTCATAGTTACATTGACATAATAGTCTTCCACAGATAGACTATTTCAAAAAATGGAGAAAACTATATATTATAAGAAACCAGGTTCTGCATGCTTATTAGGAAGAAGAGAGCAACTAAGGAAATAAATAAAAAAGTAGATGAAAAATACAGTATGCAATTTTCAATTTATTTGAATAATAACATAGAACCAAAAAATAGTACTCCCACTACTATAATGATAAAGAGAGACAACAAGAATCGTGAGAAAGCTGTATATGCCTATTGCCTATATTGATAAAGAGAGAAACTAAATGGATGTACGTAAATAAATAAAAACAGATGAAAAATGGTTGAGTTTTTAGTCATCAACAACCAATTCATATATTTTTTCGAATAATAAAACTGATTTCCCGAAATCAGTGTGCCATAGTTACATAAACAATTCTAGTCTTCTCCATACAAAGATAATTTTACAGAAGAGAGAAATTACAAATTTTAGTAAAGCGGTTCTTCTGCCTATAAAGATGAGAGCAACTAAAAGAATTAAAAAAATAAAAACAGATGAAAAATGGCTCTATCTACTTGTCACTGACCAATTTTCAGAAATCAATATGCCATATTGCATATAAATCAGTTAGTCTTTTGCAGACAAATATAATATTGAATTCATTATGCAAATATATTGCTAACCTATTTTCTCGTTACATCATTATCATAACCGTTGTCAATGACGAGGCTGCCTTAGAGTGAAATTTTATTCGGGAAAAATATTTAAATAATGGTAAGTTCACGTTTCATACTTTTCAAATGCAACGTGGTCGGTTGTTTCAAATTAGTATATTACAATCAAAATAAATTTATAAGTTTTTTGACTCACTCACGTTCAGCTGTCAAATTTTTTATTTGAAAATTATTTATTATACTATACCATAATTACCATTTGAAACCAAAAGTTATTGTAAAATCATCAGACTTAATAGTCAATTATATTACTATTAAGTAATGAAACCAAGATTATATGCTAAAATGATTATATCTCCTATTTGGGTATATTAAGTTCTAGTTAACAAGTTTAAAATTATATTAAAATAAAAATTGAAGTTTATGAAAAATATTAACAATTAATATAAAAAGGTAGTATAAAATTATATGCGAAAATGCTTTGTTACTAATTTTGCACGATTTTTGTATTACGTACAAATATAATAAAAACGTCATACGATGAAACTACTTTACGTGCCAAATTGTATAACTACTTTACGTAGCAAGTGTGTATCACTAATCACTTAATTGCATTAAGAATATCTTAGAAGACATCATGATGGGGCCATAATGTCAATATTGGGCCGGGGGGAATCTCCTACGCCAACTTTCCTACTTCATTCCGATAAAATAATCTTAAAACATGTAAGTCATGATGGGATTATTATTTTATTAAGTTGATGGTGTGGGTTAGGAATGGAGTAGAAAAGATGGTGTAAGAGATCCGATCCGATATTGGGCTAGCTAAGGTAACTTATAACAGTTGTGTAATATTTTCTGATATGTCTTATGAATAGAGAGTGGCAAAACAAACAAATTTATCGACATTAAAATTAGAAACATGAATTCTTGGATCAAGACCTACATACAGCCAAGCAAGTACTTATGTGCTAAAATTAAAAAAAACATATTCTTATTTTCAGAATAAATGAGTCCTTGATCTAATTATACAGAAAAATAGATTAAGTTAGGAGCCCATTTAGAAGTTAAATTCCAAAATTATCTGAAACAAATTGAAATAAAATTATAAATTTATGAACTAATCACTAATGTACTATTAAATCAAATCCAAAATAATGAAATAATTAATAAAATAAAATTAGATATTCAACTTATGAATTTAATTAATTGTCGGACTTAATTAACTGCACTTCCATTAATATGAAGGATTAATTAGGTCGATTATTAAATCAAAACTTCAGACTACTTGTTACTACTTCAATTATTTATCCAATATATGAATTTTATCAATTGGGCCCACGGCCCAAAATTACATTACCCAAATAATTTAATTAGTTATGAATCCAAAGATTAAATTAACCAGATTCAAAATAAATAAACAAAAAAAGGATCAACCCCGATCTCGTGCAAATCGGGGTGGGGGGTTCGACCAGGGACGAATTAAGCATTAAGCTTGAAGGGGCGAATCCCCCCTACTCATATCACCTATATATAAATAATTTGCTATAGAATTTTTCATTTTAATCTTTCATTAATTCTATTCTTTAATTTTTAAATATTAACCTTCAACATTTTGAAAAAGTGTAATTTTGGGCGATATGGAAATTGAAGCGGTGTAAGCAAGAGATCAATTGCTGTTAGTGCAGTTGGCAACAGAGGGGCAAATCTTGCTACAATGAGTCTGAGTTCAAATTCCACTGTTGTCGTGTAGTTGTTTCCATCTCTCAGGCACAAGTGTGAGGCCTTGGGAGATGGGCTTCTGGCCCCCAAATGGATTAAGGCCTCCCCCTTAAACAACCTCCCCTGTGTACCCTGATTTAACGCCCTCACATGATATTGGGCTGGAGTGTAGGGGCCGCCAAGACGACGGAATCGCCTTTTGCTGCAACGAAATGGATAACACAAGTCGTATGACTCATATCCAAAGACAACTCCAAACGACGTAGTATCTGATTGAATCAATTTGCCGAAAGCACCCGAGATCATACTACGCCGAATCTGGACCCCGTAATGATGGGCTGCGGCCTGGATTGCAATTAAAATGTTTCTGAATAACTTTTATCTTTTATCACATCTTTTCTATATACAGGATTAGCAGGGGCATATTGGTCAATTCTAATGTAGTAAGAGAAGTATTTTCTTTAGTCTTCATAGTTTAAAATGTGTAATTTATTGCCTCCTAACGTAATTGTGTTAAGTTCAGATAACGTGGTACTAGAAATGGTTATTTTCCTTTATATTTACCGTTGTATTGCATTTTTAATACAAATAAATAAATAAATACTTAAATCCCTTTAGAATAATACAAGTGTAGGAATTAGGATGGTCTACAAATCCACCATCCCTCCTGAGAGATCAAAAAGTAGGGAATATTAAGATTATAAACTAATTCTCAAATTTATAAATTGTGAAAGAGTAAAGATCAAAATTGATCCTTAACATATGACCATTTTACGTTTTTGGTCTTAAAAATTAACGGTCAACGGGTTTAATTCCGATTTTGACCAAATTAAACTTTTAATTCTGATTTTTTACTCCCTAATTAATTCTATAATTATTTTAATAAATAATATGAAAAAATAAAAAGAAAATAGTTGACCTGCGCCCTCTCCCTCCTCCACTCCCCTGCCAACCTGACCTCCGCCGCCCTCTCCACCACCGCATTCCTCATCGACGCCGACTCCGGCGACCGCCTCATCAACGCATTGAACGACATCACCGCCAGCATCAGGCAGTACCCGATCGCCGAATTGACTCCAAAGAGAACCGCTCCGGCGATCTGGCAGGGCCCCCAGCGGCGGCCACCGAGCTTGTTGAGGAGAGGAGCCTCGGCGGCGGAGGAAGGAGGGGGTTTGGCGACGGAGAGGAGCTTCAATCGGAGGCGGCGCTTCTCCATGTACTGGTAGAAGGCGCCGAAGAGGAAGAGGGCGAAGAGAGAGAGGAAGTAGCCCGACCAGGAATTGGTCTGCCATGAATCGAAGAGGATGGTGACGCTTCAGCCCCATTAGAAGGTCATGTGCATCATCGTTGCAGATGGAGGAGGAATTTGGGGTTTTTTGTTGTTTTTTAGGACGGGTTGGTTGGAATGAGAGATTGCGACGCCGAGGGAGAGGAGAGAGAAGTAGAGGACGGGGAGAGGACGAAAGCAACGTCGGTTTTGGAGATGAGTGAAGTGAGGGAGGAGGAGAGGGAGGTGGTGCGCTGGAGGAAGCCGGAGTAGGTGAGGCTGTCGCCGACTCTAAGGAATGCGGTGGTGGAGAGGGCGGCGGAGGTCAGGTTGGCGGGGGAGTGGAGGAGGGAGAGGGCGCAAGTCAACTATTTTCTTTTTATTTTTTCATATTATTTATTAAAATAATTAAGGAATTAATTAGAGTGTAAAAAATCTGAATTAAAAGTTTAATTTGGTCAAAATTGGGATTAAACCCGTTGACCGTTAGTTTTTAACGGAAATGCTGACGGAGGACCAAAATGATCAAATTTCCATATGTTCAGGACCACAAAATCCAAAAGATAATGTTAGGACCAAAAACGTAAAATGACCATATATTCAGGACCAATTTTGGCCTTTACTCGTTGTGAAAAACTTGTCCTAGTGGGCCAAGTATAAGAAGAGTCATTATATGGAGTTTGAAATAGTTTGCCACTTTTTCAAAAGTCATTAAAGCGTGTTACATTCTTCTACATATTACTCCCTCCGTTCCATAGTAATGGAGACGTTTCTTTTCATCACGAAAATTAAGAAAAATTGTGTTAGGTGAGTTAAAAACTAAGAGAATCAAGTGGAAAATGAAAAAGGTAAAGTGATGAAGACAGAAAAAAGTAAGAGAAAGTAAAGTAAGTGTGAGAAAATGTGTTGACTTTTACTAAAATGGGAAATGACTATATATTTACTATGGAACGTATCAAAATGACAAAATGATTCTATTACTCCTACTATAGAACGAAGAGAGTACTATTTTGTTCTTATTAATTACGTCCAGTTTATATTAATTCGTTTAATAATATGTTGAGATTAAATAAAAGTGCAAATGCTTGAATGAAAAAAAAAAATACTAATAAAAACCTACTCAAATAAACTTTCAATCATTTTCAATAATGATAAATGTACATAAATTGTATTATAATTAAATTTTTTGGGTATTTCACATTGAAAATTCAAGTATAAATATTAATAAATTTCAAATAAATTACTCCACATACTAATGATTCTGCAATAATTAAGATTTTAAGCATAATTAGTGGATCGAGTATTTGTTTGTCAAATAAAAGAAAACGAGTCTTACAATTTAATTTAGGTATTAAATTTAGGATCTTGATTATTATCAGGGATATTTTAAAAATGATAAAATTAAACAATTTGATTGATAATTTGATACTTATATTCAATTGAATCATCCGAGATTTCAATTGTTCTTAATCTTCTTATATTAAACTGAATCATAATTGAACAGTTTAATTGAATTTTATTTAGATCCAAATGAGTATTTATGCTCTTAGTTAATCTTAAATTCATTTGAACAATTTAAGTCGATTTAACAATCCAATCAAACATGGATTCATTTAAAATTCAATTGATTTTAGATCCAATCGAATGATTGGGAATATTTTTTTGATAGTTGATTCAATTTAACTAATCAAATGAATATTGGTTTCAACTGAATAATTAAGCTTAATTTTAAATTATAGTTGAATTTTATATCTAATTAAATAATTCAGTTATATTTATATTCAATTTATAACAAAGATCCAACTGAAGGATTCTGATATTTAATTTGAATTGAACTATTTATTGAATGGGTAGTGATAAATTAACAAAAATTGTATATACAAATTTGGATATTTTAGGTATTTTACCTTCACAATAAATTTATGATTATTACTCAATTTATGGTATTACATAATTAGCCTTCTATGCTCATTATGGAAAATTAAGTTTATCATAATCTTTATTACACATTTAGGAAACGTTTAGTAATCAATTCCATAGATACATTAATTGCATTTCTACTTATAACAAACGACTGCATCATTTTATACAAAAATTTTAATTTATATTTTTAGTGTTATCAACCAAAGAAATAATTTTATTTTGTATCTGATTTATTATTATTAAATAAATAATTCTTAAAATTTTAAGTTACAAACGAATACATGGCTATATAGTTAATATCTAAGTATTATAATCCAACAATTTAATTATAGTCGTACACATCTAATTATTTTATTATTAAATAATTTTTAAATTTTTAAATTATAGAATTAACTACATGCATATACACAAATTTATTTGTGTTACCATCAAAAAAATAATCATAGCTAGTCTTCACATCCAATGATTTTATTATTAATAATTTTTAAAATTTCAAGTTATAAAAATGACTACCTTATTATATAATTAATATCATAGTGTTAATAATCCAACGAAATAATATTAATATATTCCGCATCTAGTTATTCTATTATTAAATAATTCTTTTAATTCTAAGTTATAAAAACAACTACATGCATATATACTTAATTTCTGTGTTATAATAAAAATATTTAATCATAGTCATTCACATCCAATTATTTATTATCAAAATGATTTTATAAAAATGACTACATGCATATATACTTAATTTCTTTGTGTTATCATCAATCAAAATAATCATAGTATTCCCATCAAATTATTTTATTATTAAATAATTTTTATAATTCTATGTTATAAAAATGAATATGCATATATACTTAATTTTTAGTGTTATCATCCAACGCAATCATAATATATTCACATCCAATTATTTTATCAATAATTAATTTTTAAATTTCTAAATTCTAAAAATGACTACATGTATATACACTTAATTTCTTAGTGCTACCATCAAATGACATAATCATAGTCATTCACATCCATTTATTTTATTATCAAATTTTTTAAAATTTTCAAAGTTACTAAAAAATAACTACGTGATTATATACTTAATTTCTTAGTGTTATCTTCCAACACAATAATAATAGGAGTATCTCATATCCAATTATTTTATTATTAAATGCTTAGTACTTAAAATTCTAAGTTATAAAAACGACTACATCCATATGTACTTAATTTCTTAGTGTTATCATCTTGCAATTTAATCATAGTAAATTCTATTATTATTAAATAAATTTTAAAATTTTAAATTATAAAAATGATTACATGCATATAAATACTTAATTTCTTAGTGTTAGCATCAATGAAATAATCAAAGTCTTTCACATTCAGTTATTTATTACTGTTAAATAATTTTAAAATTCCAAGTTATTAGGACGATTACATGCATATATACTTACTTTCTTAGTGTTATCATCAAACAAAATAATCATTCATTCACATTCAATTACTTCATCGTTAATTTTTTGAATTCAAAATTATAAAAACGACTACATGCATATATACTTACTTTCTTAGTGTTATCATCAAACAAAATAATCATGATAGTCATTCAAATCTAATTATTTTATCATTAAATAATTTCAAAATTCCAAGTTATGAAAATGACAACATGCAAGTATACTTAATTTCTTGTTATCTCGAAATGATTCTAATAATATTACTACTCCTATTAAATAACTCTTATGATTCTAAGCCGTAAAAATAACTGCATGCGTATATATACTTACTTTCTTAGTGTTATTATCCAACGAAGTAATAACATTACTTCACATCCAATTATTTTATTATTAAATAGTAGTAATTATTAAAATTCCAAGTTAAAAATACGACATTATACTTAAATTTTTAGTGTTATCATCAAAAGAAATAATCATAGTTATTCACACCTAGTTATCTTATTATTAAATGTTTTTTAAAAATTTTAAATAATCATAATCATTCACATTTAATTATTTTATTACTATAAAACTCCGAATTCTAAATTAAATCATTTAAAATTTTAAATAATCATAGATATTCCTATCAAATTATATTTTTTTTGTTATAAACATAAATTTCTATAAGAAATTAATTTAAGATTATAAAATAATTAAATTTTCAATCTATTTTACAATTATTTAAGTACAATTTTAAAAAAATAAAAAGTACTTGCACCCTGAATAAGATATATTTACATGTATATGGAATAAAATGACTAGGAAAACTATATGTTGCAACAGTACTACTAAAACCGGCAAATTTATTAGGCCTGCTTAACCGGTTCTCCGGTTTTCGGGTACCCGGAATCGGAACCGGAACCGATCGGGTAATTGAAGAACCGGAACTGGAGACCGGTTCCGGTTCCGGTTCTAATGTTTTCATAAATTCCGGTTCCGGTTCCTACCCGGAACCGAATAATATATATTTGATCTGGTTTGACATCACAGACAACTCGTGGGCTAACGTGAGAACCATATTTCTTGATACTAAGTGGAGATAATGTAATTGTTGTTATATATAAGTTAAATCTAGTTTGGTGTCAGATTAAAATTAGGTAAATAATAAACAACTTTTCGTTAATTAGTATACTTAAATTAAAATTAAAACTACAAATCGGTTCCGGTTCGAAACCGGTATCGGCCGGTTCTTACCCGGTCGGTTCCAAACCGGAACCGGACGGTTCCGGATCCGGTTCCGGTTCCGAGATTCATGAGATTTTGCAACCGGATACCCGGTCAACCGGACCGGGTAGAATCGGAACCGGCCGAATAAGCAGGCCTAAATTTATCATACTTCAATTTATGAAAAGTCTCTAATTAAATGGCACCATTTTGTTCCATTGGTCAACCATATTTTTCATGTTTCCATATATAATCCATGTAATTGGTAGTGATTTAATTTAACAAATATAACAAAAAGGGTAATCAAGTAAAGGAATAAGTAGTTTATAAGAAAATCGGTTTAAATAAAAATCGGTTTAAAATTTAAGGGCATTTTGTATATACAATTTTTGTTAATTTATCTTTATCCTTATTGAATATTGGACTCAATTAAATATTAAATTTAAATTTAAATTCAATATAACTAAAATATAATTGAACAATTAAGTTGAATTTTAGATTCTTTTTAACAATTCAAGTTAGTTTAGATTATTCTTAGTTCAGTTAATCTGAAATCTACTTAAAATATTGAGATATATTGATTATGATTTAATTCATATACACAATCAAATGGATATAATATTCATTTGAGCCCTTGAGTTTACTTTTAAATTTAGTGTAGTCAATATTCAAAAACTAAGTTGGAAATTAGGATCAATTAAACGATTCAACTTAACACGTTCAAATGTTATCTACGAAAAACAATTACATATCAATAAACAATTCAACTTAACCACGTCTAGGTAGTAGTAACAACAATTACATCTTAATCACATTAAAAAATAATTAATCAAACACTTAATATCATTAAGATTTATTTTGATGATAAACAATTTACTAATTGATCTATATATTTTGCACTATTAAGTCTTGACCATATAAAAAATTTAATGAAACAAATATTAATGTCATTACGATTTTTTTTTACAAACCCAATAGTTAGATGAAAATAATTCATTGCTTGGTCTATCTAATTCTGTGTTAAATCTTAAGCACATTGAGCATCTAGTTAGTTTAATAAAATACTAATGTCATTAAAATTTCCTTTTTAAATTAAGTATTTGAATGACATTAATTCACTAATTGATATATCTATTTTGTATTATTAGATCTTAACCATTGGGATTCTTTCATAAACCAAACAGTTTGGATGAAAATAAGTCAATATATGATCATCTATATACTTTTGTGATATTAGATCTTAAACATATTAAAAACAATCTTTGATCAAACACTAATGTAATTAATATAATTTTAATTAAAAAATCCAAATTTAAAATTATAAAATTAAACCTAATATTGAAATAAAAGAACAAAGTGAAGGATGACAAAGGGAAGAGGAAGAAGAAGAAATTTTTTGAAATAATATCAGATTTATATTAGATCATTGAAATAATACTTATCATATTGAAACAATTAAAATGTGAAAAGTCGAAATTGCCCAAATGCTCAAAAGGGCATTTTCGGATAAAATGACCAATTTCGAAAATAAACTCTTAGTCCAGGGATATCTGGTGATATTTTTAAAGTCCAAGGACTATGAGCGAGATAAACCCATAGTCCAGGAACCATTTTTGTAGTTCACTCATAATAATAATAGTATAAAGAGTGGGAGAATGAGAGAATATATTATAATATCACTTTTGGTACTAGTTTTGTGTATGCCTAAAATATCCTCTATGACACAAATTGAAAAATGTACCCCCTCCGTCCCATAGAAATAGGCCTTTTGGATTTGACACAAGCTTTAATATATAATTAGTAAAGTAAGAGAAAAAAAGAAAAATTAGTTAAAATTATGCAGTGGATAGTGGCACTCATAAATGATAAAGTAAAAGAGAAAGAGAAAAAAGTTACCATAAATGAATATGGACTATTTGTATGAGACGGACGAAAAAGGAAATATAGTCTATTTCTATTGGACGAAAGAAGTATTTCTTTAGAAGACATTTTGAGATAAAAATTGCAACAAATATAAAAAAATGTGATTTATAGATACTAAAAACGATATAAAATAAAGATTAGGTATAGTTAACTCTAGTTTGTAAGCCTTTTATCATACTATAAGATCATACTTCAAATCAAATCATAAGGTTGCGTTTGATAGATCTCAAACAGAAACCACAGTAAAAACTTTGTGAAACGACCACACAAATTTCACACATTTATTCCGTACAACAAATAGTAAAAAGCAACCCGATTTTAAAAACCCGCAAATCCACGGGCCCGGAAGATAAACCCCGCGTCTCTCAGAGCACATCGCCGCCGCCGATCGCGCGCCTCTTCCCATAGGACGATGGGCAGTAATTCCTATCCGCATTGAGATCATACGGCGGCGTATCGGTGGCGAGCCACTGCTGGAAGGTGAAAGTCTGTTGCGCGCAGGGTAGGTGGTGACCAGGCGTGATGCGACCCGGAGCCGTCGGAGGCGAGGTGCATGTCGCAGACTGGTCCGCCCAGGCACGGGGCTCTGCCGCTGAAGATGTCCATGTTTCCTCTCTCGAAGTAGTCGTATCCGCGGCCCATGATCCCGCCCCATGTCTCTAGATTGCCGTTGTACATAGATAGCCTGATGATCGAATCGGTGCCGCCTTTAAAGATCGACCCGGTTTTGACGTACAGCGTGTACACACACTCAGGTCCACCCTGCGTATTTTTTTATTTCAATTTTCCATTCTCTAATTCATCGATCTAATCTGGACAAGTAATTAACATTGTTTCAATACAGAGAGACACTTACGGATTTGCATATGCTGAAGATGGAGAGGAAGACGAGGAGATTGATTAAATGGATGCTGCGCGCCATTGCTGCGTGTTTATGTTTTAGTGATCTGTTGAATATAAAGGGAATGGGAAAACCGAAAAGAAAGGAAAAGGTAAGATTACTTAAATCAATAGTATATATTTAGGGGGTGATCGGTTGACAAGATTGTATCCGAGATTAAATTTGTAGTGTGTTTGGTTAATGAGATTTATCCCCACAACTCAATCCTACATGGATAATCATGGGAATTAGTCATAGCTAACCCCCTATGACTAAAATAATCTCACAACTCAATCCTTGATTGTATCTTTGTATTATTTTATCTTGGAAACCGAACACCACCTTATTGAATTAAATTAGTACTACAGTTAAATGTATACCAAATAATTCCCCCTCAAACATGGATTTCAAATTTGGCAATATATACTACTCCCTCCATTCAGTCCTAGTCGAGACATTTTCTTTCATCACGGAATTTAAGAAAAAAAAATGTTTATTGTGTTAAAATTTAAACGGAGGAAGAGAAAAATAAGATAGGGAAAATAAAATACAATACGACAGAATGAACTAGGAAAGGAAAACTGAGTTAGTCATATGATTTGGTGTACATATAATATTTTCTAGTTGGTTATAACTCCATAATTGAATTTGCCATTCAACGAACCATTTATATTGGCTAGTAGTACCTAGCTTAGTAGCTTGTATATAATCAATAAAGATAAAGTCATCATATTTTTTAAAAGAATATCAGGTTTAATAATCATAATCAATATATATAGTACTCTACATATGAGGTTCTCAAAAGTAAAACAAAATAATTGTGCAGACAATAACTGAAGTGTAAAAACGCACTAACACAAACATAATGATACGTGCGTGCCACGGGAAGACGTCGTGATGGCTTAACCAAGCGTACAGCCAGACATAACGGTAGCAGCAACGTAACGTGGCTCTACCCTGTCTTAGTCGCGGGATGAGCCACGGATGAGACAGCATTGCGGTTGGGCTGTCGTGGAAGGTAGCGCGCACTGGGAGGAAGAGCGGCAAGCCAACACACCACACGTCCCTGATAAACACGGATTTTGCATGTTTTTAAGGCCTAGATTTGCCTCGTTTTGAATGCCAATTATGAAAATTATGTTCTTAAATTGCATAAGTTATACATTTTGGTATTTTGACGTGTTTGTTGATAAATGATAGAAAAAATGTGCAAAAAGGCCAAGGTGCAACAACCTCTATTCAAGACCATTTTTCCAGCGAGTTTGAAGTCCAATCAGTGCTTACTACATACTCCCTCCGTTACACAATAATAGATGCATTTCTTTTTGCGCATTCATTTTGAAAAAATAATTATAAATAGTTAAAGTGGAGAAAAAGTAAAGTAAGAGAGAGAATATTGTAGATTAGACCTTTCTCTACATTATTCTCTCTCTTATTTTACTCTCTCTCCACTGTAACTAATTAATATCATTTTTTCAAAACGAGTGCAGAAAATGAAATGCATCTATTACTATGGAACGAAGAGAGTACCATTCTCTTCCTCTTTGAAAGAGCTTCGCGTGGGTACCTTGAACATAAATCCCCAATGCGGACTCAATTGCTTGTGTCTTTTGGACCTCTACAATATGCACAACTTTGCACTCTATCTTCATAGCAAGTTCTTCATCTTCACGACTCTTCATAGCATTATAGATAGACAAAATGTGTCGTTTTTTGCCCATACGAAGAGTGAGCTCTCCTTTTGCTATATCTATCAATGCTTTTCCCGTTGCTAGGAATGGGCGCTCTAGGATAAGCGGCACATTCATGTCTTCCTCCATATCCATCACTACAAAATCGACGGGAAATATGAAGTCGTGTACCTTCACTAGAACATCATCAACAATTCCTTTAGGATAGGTGACTGATCTATCTGCCATCTGCAGTTTGATTATCGTCGGCTTGAGAGTGTCGATCTTCATCTTTCTGAAAAACGATAATGGCATCAAATTTATGCTCGCCCCCAGATCACACAGTGCCTTTGTTTGTCTGTCATTTCCAATGACGCATGAGATATTGAAACTCCCAAGATCTTTAAGCTTGGAAGTTAGCTTATTTTGAATTATCGCACTACAGTTTTCAGATATGTTCACCGTCTCATAATCAATCCACTTCTTCTTCTTGGAGAGCACATCTTTTATGAACTTTGCATATGTAGGCATCTCTTGCAGAGCTTCCACCAATGGTATATTAATGTGCACCTTCCTAAAAATATCGAGAAATTTGGAGAATTGCTCATCCAGCTTATTCGTCTTCACCGCAAGGGCACTCTAACTCTCGTAGGAATGGAGAGAGTGGGCATCTTTTCTGGCACTGCGTCTTTCTTGGTCTGAATGTCTACCTTATTTTTTCCCTTGGAATTCTCTTCTGCTCTGATATCTTCCTCTGTAGTACTCTTCTTTTCCTCTACGGGCATGGAAGGTCCTTCATAGCTTTTACCACCTCTCAAGTGTATGGCCTTGCAGTCTTTGGGATTGTTTATGGTCTGTGCTGGTAATTGGCCTGGTTGATGTTGGACTCCCACAGCTTGAGAGATCTGACTTATCTGATTGTCAATGCTCTTCATATGTACATTCAAGCTTTGCATTTCATTCTCAACTTTTCCCAGCCTTTGATTAATAATCTCCATGCACTTATCAATTTTCTCCATGTACTTGGTAGTCTGAATCATGAATGCTGCCAAGATATCTTCTGTAGTAGGCTTCTTCTGCTCATCGACCATTCCATTAGTTACTGTGAATCCCGGTGGTGGTTGCAAAACATTGTTAGGATTCCCATAGGACGGATTGGGATGCACCTTGTTACCATAGTGGTTATAGTTACCACCCCCTTGGTTGGGGCGATAGTTGTTGAAGTTCATGTTATTCCCTCCTTGGTGCACATAATTGACACCTTCAACTCCTCCTTGGATCTTTGGCCCTGACTGTCTCATCTCCATGATCCCCAGTTGAGTGGTCAAAAGATCTAGCTGCTGAGACAGTTTGTCTATTCTATCATCTTCTATAACAGAGGCCACCCTGTGTGACTTGTTTCTTTCATTATTTCATCTTTCATCAATGGAAGCTACTCTCTCAGTCACTTGCATGACATTATTCTCTCCTAAATGAAGCCCGCGCTCCAATTCAGTTCGCGCATTGCTTCTGGAGTACACCCCCTGTAAAATGTTATGACTTGATGCCCCAGACTTAGGCCATGCTTGGGGCATCTCTTCAACAGTGTCTTAAATCTAGCTCATGGCTTCTCGGATTGTCTCATGAGGCTTCATCTGGAACTGAATTATCTCTACTTGCCTCTTTAGAACTTCGTTGGGTGGGAAGTACTTCTCCAAAAATAAATCTACCATGGCATCCCACGTTCTAACAGATCCTGGTCCCATGTTATCGTACCAGTCTCTAGCATCATCTCTCAAGGAAAATGGGAATAGCCTTAATCTGATTTGTTCATCTCTCACCCCATTAAGCTTCACCGTGTTACATATCTGAATAAAATTGGTGAGATGCTTGTTGGGATCTTCATTGGCCTTCCCCAAAAGCATTAGCCTCAGCCATATTAAGCAATCCTGGCTTGAGCTCAAAATGATTGGCATCGATCCTATCGTTGCCAATTGGTGGATTCTCTACCTCTCTGTAAGCGTACATGTTTTGCACTGGCACGATGGCTTGTTGTCCCTATTTTTGTTTTAGCTGTTTCACCACATCTGCAAGTTGTAATTGGAGTTGTTGGACTACCGGATCTGGATGTGGTGCATTGTTCTCTTCGTTGTCCGCCTTTATTACTGCAACAGGAGTAGAAGGTTCTCTCTTAAGAGGTAAAAGTGATCGCCCTTGGTTGAGCCTTCTCTGAGCGTTTCTCCTTCGGTTGGATGCTTCAATCTCAGGATCGAATAACTCTAACGGTTGCCCCTTAGAGTGAGTGAGCATACAACCTGAAAAGAAAAACACAAAAGTAAGAATAACTCTAAAAAGAAAAGAAAAAAATAAAGCAAGTAAAATCTAGACTAGTAATCTTAATTTTTATCATGATATTAGGCTATAGTAACACAAAATTGTCCGCGGCAACAGCGCCAAAAACTTGACTAAACTTATTTTTAACACAAGTATACCCGCAAGTGTACGGGGCTAACGTATCAAATAGTAAGCAAAGAGTATCGTATCCACAGAGACAATCAGTGTCAACCTAATTACCACGAACCAACCTCAACTACTATCTAGATGAATCGGAAAGTTTGGGTTTTCTAAATCTACTTAAAAGCAACGTAAAAACAATTAAAAACAACTAGAGAACTAAAAGCAAATAAGAGAAAACAGATGTAGATCAAGGATGAGAAGGGTAGAATCCTACGGAATGGATAACAACTATCATATGCTCAACTAATTTCCAAACTATGCCAACAAAGGGCCTCAAGGGTTATTAAGCTATCACTAAGGTAAAACTATATCTTTTCTCAAAGCATATAATTTGTAGATTGCTACCTAGAACCGAAGTGTCCTTCCTAGAACCAAGGTAACAACTCCTAAAAGCCCCTAAGATACTTAGCTTCATTCAAAGGCTCAAATCTGTCGATTATATTGGCAAAGACGTCAACTACTCTTCTTTCAAATTAAACTACTCATCTCCCGAGTATTGTAGTAAAGTCCACATGCATTTATAAGGTGATCAATCAAATAAATGTATAAGCACAAGAGAAGTCAAAATAACTACATGAGCCAAGGCATAGAAAAAGGAAATCAATTAAACATAAGAATCATTGTATCTCCCCCGTAGAACTCTACGAAGGATTTAGCTACTCATGTTCAACACAAAAGTCAAAGAAATATTCAAAGAAATATTTAAAAACATTGTTTGAACAAGAATAAAACTAAAAGATGAACTCCTAGAATCGGATTAGGAGGATTGGAGGCCTTGTCTTCAATCTTGCGATGAATGCTCGTCCTCGGCTCGTTCTTCTCTTCTTTCTAGGTGAAAAAGTGGTATTTTTTGGGTGGGAGGTGTGTAAGTTACGTTTGGAGGCGTTTCCTAGGCATATATATATACCTAAGGTTGACTTTGGGCCCGAAATAAACTATCGGACGAAGCTGGCGGGTCACCAGGTTGGGTGTGCGTCGAAGCTGGCGAGTCGCCAGCTACTTACGGCATTTTTCTCGTCCTTTTCTGACGGTCGCCAGGTTCGTTTGCAACGAACCTGGCGGGTCGCTAGCTATGTCACTGCTCTGCGCAGTCTTGGTAAAATGGCCATAACTTCTTCTATCGAACTTCGATTGAGACGTTTAAGATATCCACGCGAAGCTCTTTCGAAGATGAAGAGAATGGTATGCATTACATGCGAATCGGACTTCAAAATCCCTAGAAAATCTGTCTCGAACATTGAGCAGCTGCACATCCCCATATTTTGTACATTTTTCTACACATTCTTCACAAAATGGTCAAAATACCAACATAATAGAGAAGTAGCTATAACCATGTCTCAAAGTACACAATATATGATCAAAACCAACTAAAACTATCCTCTAAAATCATGTAAAATCCAAGTGAATCAATACAATATTAGTACAATTGTTATCTGCAAAGTTTAGTTATTAAGAAACAGAGGGATGAAGATGCTTTTTTCCTAGCATTTGTTCAATATCTAAGCTTTACAGTAATATAAATCTTCTAAAACTGATAATGAAAGTGAAGTTACAAAGAATTTCTTAGCTTCTGGCACAAACTGAAATTACTCATCCCACTATTAATTCAAGGTTGCAAACTCATATACATACCTGAGTGCCCAAAAACGAAGATAAGAAGTTGTATTTGAAACAGCCCCGAGAACAAATTCGATTGTGTGTATAAGCTGATGTACAAAAACTTAACTGAACTCAAACTCCTCATGGCCATGGCCATTATTGTGGTTTGCCCCTGATTGAAGAGACTCCTCGTCTATTTTTGCATTTTAATTTGCTAAATTTTATTGAGTGGCATATATATATATATATATATATATATATATATAATATGTATACATGCAATTTCTTAGGGCATCACGAGGATGATGCGATGGACGGTGTTAGTACAAACCTATCCCACATTGAACATTTGAGGGAAGTTGGAAGGTGTGTATAACTCCTGTCCAACCCCAATTAGTTTGAGGCCTTTTGAGAGTGACCCAAAAACAAATCCGTGCGGGCTTGACCCAAAGCGGACAATATCAAACTAATGTTTGCCGACGCCAACAATCGTGACAAGTGGTATCAGAGCCAGGTTGGCGTCTGGTCTGGTCCGATTTGCGAGACCCATGTTCGAGTGGGGCCGACGATCCTGACAAGTCTGAGTCGGGCCCATTATGTGTTTCAATGTGGTCTCAGTTTGAGGGGGAGGTTTGTTAGTACAAACCTATCCCACATCGGACATTTAAGGGAAGTTGGAAGGTGTATATAACTCCTGCCCAACCCCAATTAGTTTGAGGCCTTTTGGGAGTGACCCAAAAACAAATCCATGTGGGCTTGACCCAAAGCGGAAAATATCAAACTAATGTTTGCCGACGCTAACAATCCTGACAGACTGGGTGTGCGTAACAGACGTCTACTTGAGTTCCATTATTCACAAATCCAGTCTTAAAAAGACGGATTAGAGACCAAATTAGGGTTCTCCATTTTTTTAATCTTGTGGTTAGGATTAATTTATAATTAATTTAATATTTTATTCAATAAAAACTTTTTAATTTTTTTTTTAAAAAAATAAATTTTTTTAATTTTTTTTTAATTCAATAAAAACTTTCCGGAGTAAATAATGTACTATATTCACTAAAAATGAACTAAATGAAGTATGTTATGAAGTAATTTGACATGTTATTGAAATACATTAATGATACAACAAATTTTAGTGTTAAACGTTAAGCGGTAGTAATGAACGATATTCAATAAATAATGAACCAAATGAACGTTAGTAATGAAGTAAATATGACATTTTATTGAAATACAACGTTAACTGTGTTAAACATCAAGCAGTAGTAATGAACTTATTACTTCATTCAGTCATGCTATTACTTCATTCCATTAGTTTATTACTTCATAATGTGTTATGACATATTTATCTTTCAGTTGATGTAAATTCGGTATGTAATGAATGCGAAAAATTATTTCATAACATACGTTCAATTAGTTCATTATTTAGTGAATAGTGTTCATTATTTACCCCAACAAGTTTTTATTGAATAAAAAAATTTTAAAAAATTAAAAAAATAAATTAAAAAATAAAAAATTTAAAAACTTTTAAAACTAAAAAAGTATTTATTGAATAAAATATAAATTAATTGTAAATATATTCAAACCATAAGATTAAGAAAATAGAGGGCCCTAATTTGATCTCTAGTCCGATCTTTAAGAAGGGTTCGACATTGATTACAACTCTATTTCAGTATATATCGATATACTAGTACAATTATATATAGTGTCGACGAGACGTGATCAATTGCTATTACTCCATAAATTTGGTACTTAAACCATTTATCTTCCTTTTACCTTCAACAATAATCAATAAGGATAAAGTCATCATCATATGTAATAATCATTTCTAAAAAGTATCAGGCTGATATTTTTGATACTGTAATCAATAACATAGTACAAATGGGTTCTGAAAAAATAAAACAAAAAAATTTGTGCAGATAGTAATTAACAGTCTTAAGAGTTGGAGTAAAAAGAAGGCAATAAAACAAACATAACGTGTTAATATTCCAATTTGGAGTGTGGTTTGGCGTTTGATTCACGGGAGGGCCATTCAATATTTTTCAACACAATAACGTCTCAGTAATATACAACGGACCACCACTTCAATCGAAACAAGTTGTTTGACATGTTATATTTGCTAATTGAAATATTCTCCAACTCTGATTGTTTAATGAATTGAATCTATGTTATTGATGTTTAATACTCCATTCGTTCCATAGTAATAGAGTCATTTTACTATTTAGGTATGTTTCATAGTAATAGAGTCATTTCTCCTTTTAGTAAAAGTCAACACATTTTTCTACACCTACTTTACTCTTTCTTACGTTTTTCTCTCTTACTTTTTTCTCTCTTCATTTCTTTATCTTTTTCATTTTCCACTTTATTCTCCTTCTACTTAACTCACCTAACACAATTTTTCTTAATCTCCGTGCCGAAAAAAAACGCCTCCATTACTATGGAACAGAGGGAGTACTTAGTATTTCGTAAAGAGTAAAGGCCAAAATTGGTCCTGAAAACATGGTCATTTTACGTTTTTGGTCATAAACATTATCTTTGGATTTGTTGGTCCTGAACATATGGAAATTTGATCATTTTGGTCCTTCGTCAACATTTCCGTTAAAAACTAACGGTCAACGGGTTTAATCCCGATTTTGACCAAATTAGACTTTTAATTCTGATTTTTTACTCCCTAATTAATTTAGTAAATATTTATTTAAAATCAGATTTAAATCTGTTTTAGGGCTTCTCACATCGCATTTTCTTCATTTCATTTCATCTTCTTCCTTCCTCTCATCTTTCATCTTCTTCCTTCCTCTCATCTTTCATCTTCTTCCTTCCTCTCATCTTTCATCTTCTTCCTTCCTCTTCCTCTCAAACCCTAGTTATGGAGCCGATCTCCGCTTCCCCGGCGCCACCGTGGCGGAGAATCCGACGCTGGCCGATCCGAAATCGCAGAGCTTGCAATTGAGGTCGCCGTCGAGGAGGACGTTGGAGATCTTGATGTCGGCGTGGACGACGTGAGGGGAGCAGGTATCGTGGAGGTACGCGATTGCGGAGGCGAGTTGGAAGGCCACGGCGACGCGTTAGGTCCACGTGAGGGGAGTGGTTTTGGAATCGTGGAGCTTGTGGTGTAAGGTGCCGTTGGGGACGAATTCCATGATTATGGCAGGTTGATGGTTGTCGTCTGCGTAGGCGAGGAGTTTGACGTTGTTTGGGTGGCGGAGGTGGAGGAGGATTCAGAGCTCCTGCTTGAAGGCCTCGTGGAGGCGGTGGCTGGAGCAGTAGACTTTTATCAAATTAATATATATAAATGAATATTTACGAAAATATATTTTTGATTTTAAATAAATATTTACTAAGATAATGAGGGAATTAATTAGGGAATAAAAAATCAAAATTAAAAGTTTAATTTGGTCAAAATTAGGATTAAACCCGTTGACCGTTAGTTTTTAACAGAAATATTGACGGGAGGACCAATTGTGATCCGATTTGAAATGTGCATGACCAATTGTGATCCGAATTAAAATGTGCAGGACCAAAAAATAAAAAAGATAAAACTTTGAACTAAAAACGTAAAATGGACATATGTTTAGGACCAATTTTGACCTTTACTTTTTCGTAAATATACTTTTCAATATATTGACAAGTTGAGTTAAGTGTATTGTATGCAACTTTGACTTCAATTTTTTATGTACTACTACTATACCAATCCGGATCACCTAATGCATTCCCTAATTCATTTCCTTCCCCAATCCTCACATACATGAGAGTGGACCTGATAGGGACCTGATATTCTATTTTATTCCGGAAGGGAGCTGATATTCTCTCCGTATATTTATTTAGTTTATTTATGTTTTAGTATTATTTAGTTGATATGATTTTATTTACTTTCCCTAGTGGTTAGGATTTGATTTGCTTTTGATTTACTTCCCTAGTTTATATGAGATCTTTTTTTGTACCACACATATTATAAATATGTGTGGAGTCTTTTATTATTATCAAGCAGAATGAAGAATTAAATTATTAATCTCGTTCTCTCTTCTGGCGTGAAAACGTCCCATAGAACCTCAACTAGGGCTGTTCTCTTTTTCTCTCTACAAATTCACTCAAATAATTCCCCCGATAGGCTTATTCTTATCAAATTGGTGCTTTCATTGAGATCTCATCCTCCTATTGATTTCTACCACCATGTCCGTCTTGCTGTCAAACTCTCCTCCAGACTCTCCTCCTCGGTTTTCTGGTGTTAACCCCTTGAGATGGATTTTGGATGTTCAGGAGTATTTTGACTATCATTTGTTTTCTGATACTGATCTTTTGTTTTTTGTGAGGTTATTTTTTGACCATCCAGCATTTGTATGGCTCCACGAGTATCGACGCTCGAATCCTAATTGCTCATGGCAAGAATTTCTGGATGCCGTTTATCATAACTTTGATGAGGATGCCATTTACTTCGCTGAGAAGAATAAACTTCTCAACAAAATTTCGGAGGCAGTTGCATATTTAGCAAAAAAGGAGGCCATGGCTAAAAAGGAGGCCACATCTGATTCTGTCGTCGAGACTATTGCAAAAAATGACGATGTGTCAACAACAAATGTCAAGTCTGATCCCGTCATCGACGAGACGGAAAAAGATGACGACGAATCGCCTCAAGCGTTGGATGAGGCAATGGCTTTGGTGGAAACCAAATGTCCTCCATAATCTCATTGCCCAAAAATCAATGTTGTCATCATTGGTTATGTCACTGAAATCGCTGAAGAGATCTCATGGCCGAAAACGGTTTCTCCATCATTCGTTGAGGTCACAAGCGATGCAATTTTATTTGAAGATCTAAACAAAGACAACGAGATGGAAGATTATTTTTCCGACTTCCACCTTGAGGGCAAGGTGGTTTTCAACGGTGGGGGAGTTGATAGGGACCTGATATTCTATTTTATTCCGGAAGGGAGCTGATATTCTCTCCGTATATTTATTTAGTTTATTTATGTTTTAGTATTATTTAGTTGATATGATTTTATTTACTTTCCCTAGTGGTTAGGATTTGATTTGCTTTTGATTTACTTCCCTAGTTTATATGAGATCTTTTTTTGTACCACACATATTATAAATATGTGTGGAGTCTTTTATTATTATCAAGCAGAATGAAGAATTAAATTATTAATCTCGTTCTCTCTTCTGGCGTGAAAACGCCCCCTAGAACCTCAACTAGGGTTGTTCTCTTTTTCTCTCTACAAATTCACTCAAATAATTCCTCCGATAGGCTAATTCTTATCAGGACCCCACTATAATATAATATGTTTGTGAGGGGTGGAGGAGGATATGGATTAGGGAATGCATTAGGTACCGGACCGCTACTATTCTAGTTGAGTTGAGTATATTAACTGTATGTAAAGAAATACAAAAGGCAAGAAAATAAGAATCGAGAGAATTTGTGTTGACGTGATAGGGAAGCGAAAGCAAATGCACAAAATGAAGGAGAAAATGAGGATCAGATGTAAAAAATTACTCCATTCGTCCCTAATAATTCGTCACCATTAACTGGGCACGAGATTTAAGAAATGTAATAGTAAGTGAGTTGAAAAAGTTGGTAGCATGCGGATCCTACTTTTATAAATTAGTTTTATAATAAAATGTGAGTGTAAAAGAGTTAGTGGAATGTAGGGTCCACTACTAAAAATGATAAAAGTGAAAAGTGAAATTTTTAGGGACGAATGAAAAGAGAAATAGGTGACAAATTTTCAGGGACGGAGGGAGTATAAAATGATTAGTAATAGGTATGCACAATGTATATTGCTCAGGATTCTAAAAATATAGATTTTGGGATGGTAGAGTTTTAATATAGTACCAAATTTTTAAAGTATTATGAGAAAAAGAAAAAGAAAACAATTAACACAGTATTAGTGCATAACTTCATAGTGGGCACTAGGCACACAACATTATTTAGTAGTACTCCACATAATGTCTCCGCCTCATGTATGTACATGTCACTCATGGTATGTGTGATAACGTTGAGTGAAGGTCGTCAACCACCGAAAGGGGCGCACATAGAGTTCTTCACAGTGCATTGAGCTCTCAACTCATGCCCAAATGTTACTTTGAAATATGTCTAGTTTATCTTAATTGTAAAATTTTCTTTATATTCAGCAGAGAAGAAATGTAACTTAACACGGTCCTTAATTGCAAACAATTAATTTAAAATTTTGTGTTGTTAAATATGTTGACACTATGCGAAACATGTTAGTTGTTCAAATTTTTTAAAGTTAGTATGTTAAACAATTTTTCTCCATTATAAGTAGTTAATTAAGAATTAATTAACCAAGTAGTCTTCTTATGGGTGCGACCCCAAAATAGTGTTTTGATTATTGTTTTGATTAAAGCAATGTATATATATATATATATATAGTCCACCATTAATTCATTACACACATAGACATAGCCATAGAGAGAGAGAGAGTATTGATATCACAACACAAAAGAGCACAAAACAAAAGGCGTAAACGTGATGAAAGCTTTGTGGAGAAGTGAAAAAGAGTGTTTATGTATTGGGGAAGAAAGGTGAAAATCTGGAAGAATATTTGCGTTGAGAGGTACGTGATTTAATTACTGAATCGTGCGTGCGCCATCCAATAGGAATATCATTTTCAACAGATATTCACATTTACTATTTACACTTGGGAATTTCATGAATTAATTGTTGGGGGGCCATCACCCATGCCCATCAAATACTTTTACCTTGCCAGTCTCAATCAAGAGCTATGAGTTTCAAGTTAGTTCCCGGCACATATATCGCCTCTTAATGACTTGCACGTTCCCCCCCACCTTATACTATTATTCCATTATTTTTTATTTCATTACCTCAATTAGTAATACTACTCCTTCACAGATGAAACGACAAAATTTTATTTGACATTTGTGTTTCAAAATTATAATATACCAACTTAGTTATTTACTGTTGATTCACATTGCATGCTTTAGTACTATTATATTAGTAGTAACTCTCTCTCTTCTCTCAGTGTTTTAGAGTGATCCTTGAGGCTTGAACTAAATACTGCTATGTAGTTCTACATGCTTATTATAGTATTTTGTTGCACTTATTCTGTGTTTTGTGCTCTCTTTTATTTTTTGTAATTATTGTAAAAAGAAGCAATAAAACAAACAAAATGATACGAGCGTGCCACGGGAAGATGTCGTGATGGCTGAACCAAGCGTACAGCCAGACATAAGGGTAGCTGCAACGCGGCTCAACCCTGTCTCAGTCTCATCCTGGCAGGACGAGCCATTGATGAGCCAGCATGGCAGCTGGCTTGTCACGGAAGGTAACGCGCACTGGGAGGAAGAGCGGCAAGCCAGCACGCCACGCGCCCCCCACGTGGTGCTCTGTTATTGGGGCGTGATGCGCACTCGTGGTCATTTTCCAACATTGTTTTATTTATTTACTTTTTCCAAATTTGAAAAATACGAAAAAAAAAAAAAAATAACTAGTCATATTTTCTCTTTTTTCAAAATTTTTTATTTTTTACATTTCAACAATCACCTATAAATACTTTAGTTTTATCATATCATTCTTCTCACACGGTCACACCAAAACACTCACTACATCTAGTGAAGGAAGCCAAGGAGGGAACAAGAAGGTGGTTGGAGCTCAAGGAAGGGAATGAGGCGAATGAAGTCAGACGACCCCCACCCAAGGGGAGGATAAAACTTTAATAACCATGTTATTCACGGCCACAATTGCCGACACTTATTGTACGACGCCTTGCCAATTAAGAGCACATAACCAAGCACTTGAGTTTCTCAGGGTCAATTGGAATTTCCGCCATAGCCGCCGAAAGAGTAATTTTTTGGATTTAAAATGTGTAATTTTTAAATTTCTAGGATTGTATTTATATATTTTTTAATTATGTAATTTTTGGTTTTTAAATTAATTCGTTTAACATACATATTGAATCAATTTGCTAAAAGCGCCTGAAATCATACATATTGGGCAGCGAGTAAATTTTAGCTGAATCTAGGCCCAGTAATGATGGGCTGCAGCCCGGTTTTAAATATACTACTAGTAGTATGTAATTCTTTAGTTTCAGTTTTGAAAATGTGTAATTTATATTTTGCTTCCTACTATAATTGTTTTGACATAACAGAGCAGTTGTATAATCGAGACAAATAGAAACGTAGAGATAAAAATTTACGTGGTTCACCAACGTTGTGTTGGCTACGTCCATGAGCAGAAAACGGAGAACATATTATATTTAGATTGTTTTCAGATTACAGAGTTATATGCCCTACTTCTGTATAAATAGGCACATACGAACTAGACCCAATATAACAATTATGGCATAAAATAGAAACATAGTCAAGACCTTTTTTTTAAGTATAGCATTTGAGTTTCCTACAATACATTCTTCTACTACTATTTTGTTCTTATTAATCAGGCTAGCAGGTTAAATAAATCCGTTTAATGATATATTGAGATTAAATAAAAGTACAAATACTTGCTAAAACGAAAAATTTGTACGAACCTACTCAAACAAACTTTAATACTCCAATGCTTCTAGAAGGAACAAAAATAAAATAGGTTGTCTAACCGCTTGAATTAGTTACATTAAAACAAAAATAAAATATCTGGATTATATTAAAGTTTAAATTATACTACTATATTCTGATCTGACATAACTGAAAGAGTGGAACTTTGGACTAAAATCAAATCCATTGCTTCTAGAAAGAACCCATGCAGTAGTTAATTACGAAGCTCTGGAATTAAATATGGATCTGTTTGGGACAGGTAGGCATTCTTCTAGAATGCCATCATCTTCTAATGCCTGTCTCTATGGATGTGGATAATCAAGTACAGCGAATTTAACAAAGACCTTTCCAATTCATATTATTTGAATGTGGCATGTAGTATATTATAACGATATTTATTTAATTATTGCTAATCGTTACTGCATAACTAAGAATTATGTTGGTTTACATGTCGTTTGATTTTTATTTTAGTTGGATGTGAAGGAAGGTGGAGCTTCTACTCGCCACATCATCATCCACATGTATTGCTTGGCCAACCGATTATCTAAAAAGATATGCGCCTATTTTTGCATTTTAATTTGCTGAATTTTACTGAGGGGCATATACATGCCAATTTCTTAGGGCATCACGATGACGAGAGGGGGTGTGTTCATACTGCATACAGTATGTTATACTATAATTTTTAAATAATTTGATTTGATTATACATGATTTACATTTACTTCATCTATTTTATTTTCAAAATAGTTACCTTTCCAAATCTATACATATATAAAAGGGGAGTTTTGGGGATATTTATGTAATAACTATTAGAATTTTAGGGGTATTTATGAAATAGCCATTTAAGCTTAAAGCTATAATTTCTGATATCATAATCTAGCCATTTAAGAATAAAACCGATTACTATATAGACGTTGCCTTCCACATTTTGTAACTGCATGCCATGAAGATTTAAAATAAATTTAGCTTGGCAGTTACACTATTAAAAAATTTGTAACTGCTAGAATTGTGTTAATAATAATTATGTTCATTTGTTCATACATGTATCATTCAGCTTTATAATTGACGCGGATGTTACTATAATTATTATCATAATTTCTAAATTATTTATAAATGTGCATGAAGCCAAGAACGTGTAGTAACGGTTACTAATAGTTATAATATTGTATTCCATGGAAGGTGTGAAATGATTCAAAAAAATAACTCCCACCCGTTTGGAAAAAATCCATTCAATCTTTTACACATGCAAATAAAGAGAAACCTACGTTAATAACAAATTTAATTTTAACCTAAATGGAGAATTTGAAAAGTTTTAAAAGAGCCTCATATTTCATTTTTTACCCTATAAATATGACATTTGATCTACTCACACATGCCTACTTACCTTATACAGTTCAAACTTCATCTTTTTGTTCTTCCCATGAGTAGCAAGGTTGATACCATGGTACTATTCCACGTCTTGCTCAATGATATAGAACTAACGAAAACTGATTCGATTATCAAGGTTCGTTGTATCCATGTCTATGAAGTTACCGCTCCTAGAGCCAAAGAACCAATGTCGTGAGTTTATGCTTTTTCGTTATGTTTGTTTTTAAATGCTTCTCTGTTTTTAAATGTGTGCGTAGCCGGATTGTAAAGGCTTCTCTGTTTTTAAATGAGCAGCGAAATGTTTTGGAAAATTATCCTAATTAGTACTTTTTGGGCTTATAAATATGTTGGGTTGTCCTTTATGTTAACACAACAAACGAGTCAATAGACAACCTTTTTATGTATAAACAGGAGAGCATGCGGTGATTGATAATGGAGAACTTGAGCTTGGCGAGAATGGATATGTGATCCGAGAAGATTGAGCCTTTGGAGGCTAGCAAAAGAGGCTAACACTGAAACTATATTTGCAATCCGAGAAGATGGATCCTTTGCATACTAGCAAAAGAGGACAACTCCGCAACTATATTTGCAATTGTTTATCTCTCTTATCTCCTTTTTTTTCAATGGAAGGGAAGGGAAGGGAGAGAGATAATGTAGAAATGAGGATTGCGTTCATGCATTTGTTGTAGTATTTTTTTTTCCTTCTTTTATTATTTTTTGTTTTTGATTATGTGTTTTAGTTGTCCTTAACTTTTTTTACATGCACCCAAAATATATTAATGATTTATTGACACATGTAGTGGGATTATAGGTAGATGAACGTTCCTACTTATTTATTAATAATTTCAAAAAAATATATAAAAAAAAATATATTTTATATACATATATAAAAGGAGAGTGTTGGAAAAATTAAAAGAATTATGTCATTGTTGTTAATTTAAATGCATATTATAACAATAAAACTATATAATACTCCATATGACATGATATTTATAATAATGTTAGCTATTTTATAGTATTAGTATTGTGGTTTTTTTTATGTAATCTTTAAATGTAAATAATATATTTAATATATTTTTATTTTAAAGTTAGTGAAATTTGTATTCAATTTTTAGTATATTTAATATATAAATACAATTAATAATAAAAAAATTTTGTTAAATTATTTACTTTATGAAGTTGTTGTAGTAGGATATATCATGGGCTTGAAAGAATTATTAAGGAGGTAGCTTAGCCGTTTAACATAAATATGATATCTAAAAACTGTTATAAAATTAGATGCACAAAATTAATGACAAATAATTTATTGATTGACAATTAATATTATTTAGTGCCAATTTCATTTTAAATTTTTGGAATTGATGAGATTAATGAAAATATTGGTATTTAAATAATTAAATGCATAATCATAATAATGTAAATGGAATAATGGTATTTAAATATATAAATAATATAGTACTACATGTTTTGAGCTTTTTTCCTCTTACAAGAAGATTGATTTGAGTAGTAAAAGTGAACTAATCGTTGATTGACTTGCAACTTTAGTGGCACAATCTTTTACATTGTTCTACTACGTTTCTACTTAGTTACGTTAATTGTACATTATAAGTTAAATGCGCATATTAAATTATATGAATAAAATATAAATAATTTAATTTAATTTTCGGCTCCAATAAATAATACCATTGGGTGAATAGATGCTTAAATGAATGCAAGCAAGATTTTTTTTGGTTTACCGTTCACATAGCCCTATTGTAAGGCACTTTCTTGATATGAGTATATAAACAGTTTTACCGCCAAGATTCAGGTAAAAAAACCTCTACTATCAGTAAGGATTAGCAAGTAGGCCGACCCAATGTAATGGAATATATCGAATACAGATCTAAAACCTCCAAAATGAAAGCAAGCAAGATTTTTTTTTGTTTACCGTTCACATAGCCCTATTGTAAAACACTTTCTTGATATGAGTATATAAACAGTTTTACCGCCAAGATTCAGGTGAAAAACATCTACTATCAGTAGGGATTAGCAAGTAGGCCGACCGAGTGTAATGGAGTATATCGAATACAGATCTGAAACCCCCAAAATAGAATAAGTGATCAACAAAGTAAAATTGAACTGTGACAGAGGGAGAATTTTATTAATATTTGGATCATTTGTTGGTCATGATGCGTATATTTTAAAGTTAAGGGTTTAGGATTTAGATTTCAAGGTTTGGGTTTTTAGTGTATAGGGTCACTATATTGCGATGAAAATGAAGCTCGACTAGAAAGTATCTAACCAGTGCAATCTTAAATTATAGCTTTTGATAAATAATATCTTAAATCTCATTAGTAGAAATGGTAATTACACATTCCTTATGTTTTTTTGTTTTGTGTGATGTAAATTTGCTTTACTTTTTAGTCTCATGGTCAGAGTTATTTTTCTATTTTACAAAAATAACGTTCAATATTATTTTCACGTATTTATATTTTAGCCGAATCTCGACATGATCACATTAAAATGCCAACACATATTTGTGTTGACATTTTAATAAACTGTGTTGACATTTAAATATCAATGTCAATATAATATATTAAAATATCAACTTAAGTTTACGTTAACATTTCAGTATCGTCATGTTGACATTTTAATACATTGCATTGATGAGTTAGCAAATTAGCAATTTAAGAAAAATTAACAACGGATTACACCCCGGTGGTCATATTTATTAAAAATATGGAAATGTACATTGATTTTTTTTTCAAACTTGCTATATCCACATATATTTTTTTTCTATATCTATGTACGGTTTTCAATATTATCATTATATAATACAGTGAAATTTTCTTATCTCAAATTTGTGACACAAATTGTTATAAACTCATCATTTGTATATCACAACTTTATTTTAATAAAATTACTACTTTAATCAAATGTATCATTGATATTAATTATTAAATACATTATAATTTTAGACCTCATATAATTTTATTATTTAAAAAAATATTTCATATTTGAAGAGAATAAAGTGGACCGTGCATAGTTAATTTGTTATTAATGTTATCATGTAAATTAATTTATAATCTTAAATCAATGTTTAAAATACCTTAGTCCGTGCATAGCACGGGTGTGATACTAGTTCTAACAATAAAATTCAACTCAATTGGTATACTAGTTTCATTTGAATTAAAAGGTAAATTAAGTATTCAAGTCAATGCCAATGAAAATAAAGAATCATACTTACACGAAGAGAGTAAAAAATTACTATAAATTTTAAATTTAGTGCACATATAATATTTTTACAGGCAATTAAGTCTAGTTTTAATATATAGTAGTACTATAATTTATAAGTATGCTATATATTGAAAGTTTTTTTCTAGTTAGCTATTAATTACTCCATAAAGTAGGTATTTAAACCATTTATTTCCTATTACCTTTATTTAACAATAACCAATAAGGATAAAGAATAATTTTTTAATAGTATCAGGTTGATATTTAACAATCAATAATATGGAGTAGTACAAATGGGTTCTGAAAAAATAAAACAAATAAAATTGTGCAGGTAATAATTAAAGAAAAACAGTCGTTGGGTTCGAGTTAAAAAGAAGGCAATAAACAAACATAACGTGTTAATATTCCAATTTGAAGTGTGGTTTGGCGTTTGATTCACGAGAGGGCCATTCAATGTTTTTAAACATAATAACGTCTCAGTTATATGCAACGGACCACCACTTCAATCGACACTAGTTGTTTGACATGTTATATTTGCTTATTGAAATATTCTCCAACTCTGATTGTTTAATGAATTGACGCTATCTTATTGATGTTTAATAGTAGTACTTATTTCGTAAGTATACTTTTCAATATATTGACTAGTTGAGTTAATTGTATTGTATGCAAGTTTGACTTCAATTTTTTACGTACTACTAGTTGAGTAGAGTATGTTGGAATCAAATTAATGATTCACATAAATCACATATATCAATACTATTGATAAACATAAAGCGGAAGCGTACATGAATTCGGATTCATGATGTTGTTGATGATTCTGAAGTTTGGAAATTAGTCTTTCAAGTGACAATGTTCTCTCACATATTCTCTGTGATCTGTGAAGTCTTGATATTATATGTCTGATCAATAGGAATGAGAATCTATTGACCTATTTATAGGTTGCACTTGGGGACCATAACCATGTATTTAGAGAGAATAAGTCCCTAACTTTATTATAACTTTAATTTCACTCATAACAAAATTAAAGTTATCCAGAGTAGTATCTGCACAACAGTCCTCATACATTCATAGATAATCTTTTGACCCTATAATTTATATAACCTTAGTAGATCACATAATCGGGTCAATCAATAAATAGCCATAAATATTATAATCTTTAGACTATTATGTTAGATCATATTAAAATGTTCCAACAGTATATTCATATATTGAGTGTATGTAAAGAAATAAAAAGGCAAGAAACTAAGAATTGAGAGAATTTGTGTTGATGTGGATAGGGAAGCGAAAGCAAATGAACAAAATGAAGGAGAAAATGAGGATCTGATGTAAAGAAATCATTAAATTATTAGTAACAAGATAACTTATTTATATTGCTTTGTCCCATAAAAATATAGATTTTGGAATGGTACTGAGTTTTATGTAAAATTTATAAAGTATGAGAAAAGAAATAATTAAAATAATATTAGTGTATAACTTTATAATAGGCACACATTATTATTTAGTACTCCATATAATAAGTGGCTCATAATGCATAGCACTCATGGTCTGTGTGGCAATGTTGAGTGAAAGTCGTCAAACCATGGACCATGGTTGTCCGAGTGGAGTGTCGTCCCTGAAAGTGAACACAATTAATTTTGAAAGAGTATATAAAACTTAATTAATTTTGAGACTTTGAAATGCGTCTAGTTTATCTTAAATCGTATACTGTTCTTTATATTCAACGGAGAAGGAAATTAAAACTTAACACGGTCCTGTCCTTAATTGCACACAATTAATTTAAAATTTTGTCTAGTTAAATATGTTCGAAAACCATGCGAAATATGTTGGTTGTAGTTTATGTCACATAAAGTTTTTTAAATTTTTGTAAGTTAATATGTTAATCAAATTTTCTCCATTATAATTAATTAGCCAAGGAGTCTTCTTACAGGTGCGACCCCAAAATAGTGTTTTGATTATTATTCTACTGCTGTTTTAAGCATAGTAATAGTTGTAGTAAAAGTTTGTCCCACTTTTTTATTTTCATTTGTCTCGTAAATAATTAGCCAAGGAGTCTTCTTACGGGTGCGACCCCAAAATAGTGTTTTGATTATTATTCTACTGCTGTTTTAAGCATAGTAATAGTGGTAGTAAAAGTTTGTCCCACTTTTTTATTTTCATTTGTCTCATAAAATTTGTGTCTTCTCACTTTTTATTATCGAGGGAACATCTTTTTAGGTCTATGAACTTTGTCAAAGTATCATTTTAGGTCCGTGAACTTTGAAAATATCATTTTAGGTCCATCAATTACAAATTAATATCATTTGAGATATTTTGAACTTTTTTCGGACGAAAACGCCCTTAAGGCCTTCAAAGGGCAATTTGGACAATTCTTTCGCCACTCATCTTGCGTCAAAGACCTAGAGTCCAACAATTTTTTTTTACTACTATTTAATTCAATCACCATCCAGATTGAATTTAAATATAATTAAAATTTTCCGTAAAAGATAATACTCCGTATTTGTTATTTTTCAATTATTAGATGACCAATTATTTAGGGATAGTGAATTGGGACTTGATACTTTATTTTATTTTTCAATCTAAACTGCATTTTAAGAACTTACTATAGGTGATTTGTGAATTATATTTAGTTTATTTGTTTTGAAATGATAGCTATTAATTTGGATTGTCATTCGGAGTATTATTTATATGAATTTCAGAATGGAGAATAATTACTATCCAAATTGAATCTAAATATAAAAATTTGCCGTTAAAAATTGTTGGACTATAGGTCTCTGACGCAAAATAAGTGGCCAAAGAATTGTCCAAATTGTCCTTTGAAGGCCTTAAGGGCATTTTTGTCCGGAAAAAGTTCAAAATACCTCAAAAGATATTAACTTATAGTTGACGGACCTAAAATGATATTTCTAAAGTTCACAAACCTAAAATGATACTTTGTCAAAGTTCGTGGACCTAAAAAGATGTTTCCTCTTTATTATTGAATCTCATATTTCACTAATTCATTCATACTCACATTTTATTATAAATTTAATATATTAAAATAATATTCACGTTCCATTAAATTTTTCAACCTCATTTTTTATTACATTTCTTAAAACTCGTTTAGAAAAGGGTGATCCGAACCAAGACTACTTAAATGTCGCCCAAATCATCTATATAAATCACCACCATAGATCTTACCCTTGGCGGCCGTCCTCAAAAATAAAGCAAATGGGTCTCCTCTTCTACGCAATAAAAGTTCCCAAAGTCATCACCGTAGCCTTCTTCCTCAACCTAATTTCCTACGCCCGCCATCTCCTCATCGCCGCCCTCACACATCTCGGCCTCTACAAGCGCCCGCCGGCGGAGGAATCGCCCGAATCCGGCTCCTCCACCAACAATTACATCCTGCTTCTGGACAGCTCGTCCCCCTCGCTGGTCCCGATCCCGGTCCACGTGGTGACCGCCGCAATCAAGAAGCTGGTCCCCGTAATCGAGTACGAGGACAAATTGGGAGAGAAGGGGTGTAGTATATGCTTGGAGTGTATAGAAGGGCGGGATGAGGTGAGGGAGCTTTGCAATTGTACGCATTTGTTCCATAGGGATTGTTTGGACACGTGGATTGATGAGGGTCAGGTGACTTGTCCTCTGTGTAGATCCATGTTGCTGCCTCCTAGAGTTAATCTTCTCAGATCTAATCAAATTCCTAATTCCTAGTTTTTTTTACTTGGGAATTGTTGTTATTAGAGTATTTCTCTTGCAATTGTTTGGTATATACAGAGCTTGAGTTAGCTTTGATCTCTGTTGCTTTGATTTAAACTGAATTAGAAAAGGAATTGGGATAAAAGAAGGGAGAATTGGTTTTGACATTTTGAAAAGGATGTAGTAATAGGTTAGGGGTTGATTAACTAATTCCATTTTCATTTTGTGAGTTTGAATTAGCAAGGGAAGGAATTGCAGGCTTTAAATGAATACTCAATTTTAGGGAGATTTTGCTTGTCATGTGGTGGGGGATGAAGATGAGTGCATGTGGTGTGCTGGTGTTGCTGCTTTTGAATTTTATTGACTTGTTGGAGTGAGTGTGTTGAATTGTTGATGATGGATCATCATGTCTTTGTTGGACCGGCCGACACTCCAATTCTTTCCTCTCTTTTGTTTCTTTCTAGAAACCACTTTCATCTTATTCATTTTCATAAGAAATGAAAAATGTCGTCACCCTTTCACACACTAGTTTTTACTCCCTCCGTCCCGGCTAAGATACACATTTCTTGGTCATCATGAGATTTTTAAAAATTATTGATTAATGTGTTTAATTAGAGAAATAATAGGAGAATGTTAAGTATTTGAATAAAGAGAAAAAAGAAAGATGAATATTTTAATAAAAGTGAGAAAAAATGGTTGTGTGTATTAATGAGGAAGAAAAAGTTTTCAAAAAAAGAAATGTGTCATTTTAATTGGGACAAATTTCAAAGGAAAACGTGTCATAAGTGGCACGGATATGCTAACTTGCCATATCTATCTCTGTTTTAAGATACTAACGTTACATAAATTGTGACTGAAAATAAATAGCTAGATTTCTTCAATGCCAAAACATTCCAGTCTGGGTACCATAATTTGGGACCCCCTTCTCTCCTAGTGATATTGCTGAGGGGGTTGTATGTAGCAAATTGCCTTAATTTTCGGCCATACACTCAAACAAATTGCCTTAATTTTCGGCAATACTATCAATCAAGTACTAGAGAGTGTATTCGCCTAATTTGAAACGTGGAAACCCATCATCATGGGTATCATGTATGCCGGTTGGGAACACTTGGATTGTTGTAAGAGCATCTTTACTTTTGAGGATTATGTATCAAAAAAATAGCACTACTCCATGCCTAATTTCTTCTGTCATTTGGGTTAATTTTGCTTGATTCATGAGAATTTGAAAGGATGGGATCGTAGACATTCTAGTAACCAAGTTAAAAACACTCAATCATGTATTTTATCAATCACGAATTAAAACTCCTTAATCATAAGAAAATACAAATATAGTGGTGTCATTTTAAATTTATAAGTCAGGTTATAATTTGGCAACACACGGAGTATTATTGATAAAAAAAATGTCCTGGCCCGGGATCATATAAGAATGGCCCAATAAGTGCGGCTTATAGTAGTAATAGGGAGTAATTTATAAAGATCACTCCATTTAGAGTAGGCTGGCCTCATAAACTACAGTTTGATCAGGCCAAAAAATGGATGGGATTATACAGATCCAGCCCAACAACTGAACTCTTTTGTTCAACATGAGCTAATACTGATATGGACTGGTAACAATTTTTGCTGGAGAATGGAAATTTTTAACTTAATTTGTAGGAGTAGTTTAGATTTATTATATCAATTTTCAGCTTGAATTTTGAGATTAAAATGTCAAATAAATGAACCAATATGTTCCAAAAATGGTTAAAGTACATATACTAAGTTTATATAACTAAGTAAATAAAATGATTGATTTACATCGCGCAAAATTTGAGATAAAGTTAGGATTTTATAATTTCTGATATTTTCTCATGTTGCAAATGAAATTGAAATAGGAACAAGAATGAAAAAGAAATTGGAAATGGCTTTTTATATAAGTGCCTTAATAGTAATGGAGTATATGTTTTTAGTTGCAACTTATAACTTATATTCAATGGTTTACGTATTCATTGTTACGGTTAATAGGTTAGTAGATCACTAAAATAGAAATAACGTTTACAAACGGTCCAAGTTTTCCATATAAATAAATTGCAGATGATTCACGTCTAAACATAATATTTGATAAACAAAAACAACTATTAGTATTAGACAAGATTGACATTGCACGTTTGAAGATATGTGTGGGTATAAATGAATCATGAACTAAAATGGTCGGTAATAGAGACGTCGGGGTTTATTGAAGTGAAAATGAAAATGTCAGCTGATGAAAATGATATTAAATCGAAAATTTTATCATTACTATTTGGCAATGTTTATTTATTAAAAATAAAAATAAAATAGTGTGATTGAAATTTGATATAGGATAGTTGTAAATTGTGGTCTAAATGATGCAGCAAATGATTAGCAGCTTTCACATTGGACGGCAGGCCATCTAGCTAGCTACCCTACAAAAATCGTTTTAATTACTCGTCTTAGGTTCGTGAAGTCAAGAGAGTGAGTGACTCAAATTCTATGAGTTTGAATTTCTGGATTTCTTCTGTACAATTTTCATTTTTTATACTATATATAACGATTTCATTTAATATATCTGCCTAGTTTAATTTACCGAGCTTTTAGAAAGATTTTTTCATTGTTAAATACAATGATATAATAAAAGTTTAGTACAATGCACACATGTTCCCCCAAAATACTTGTAAAGCTAGCTAATCGACGGCTATTCATAAACCGAGGTGCTTTGCTCAGGCTTATTTATCGTACAATTTCATGAGCTTATTCAAAACAAATTTTCTAAATTTAGATATGTATATATACAAAACTAATTATTTAACACAATTTTCATTGGGTGACTATGATAAAGAAAAGTATTTTTATATTTAATAGTACAGTAATTACTAATAATAGAGAGAATTAGAATTGTGTATGTGATTAATGCTTTATATTTCAAGTAAAATCATTTATTAAGTTGTTCACGAGCTAACCATTCAAGTAAACCTAGAATAAAATGCAGAAAATAATACTCCCTCTGTCCTATTTTAAGTGTCCCATTTTAGGAGTCCTGATTGAAATATTTCATAAATGATAATATGCCTCACATTCTACTAATTTTTTTCCACTTGCATTTTATTATAAAACTAATATATAAAAGTGTGACCCACGTTCCATTATCTTTTTTCACCAATTGTCCCTTACATTTCTTAAAACCTGTGCCGAACTCAAATGAGACTCCTAAAGTGGGACGGAGGGAGTAGTAAATAGTAGGCAATGACGTTGCGGCAGAATGCCATCCAGATTGAAGTGACTTTAGATTAAGCATCTTTTAAATCTCTTGAGCGAAAATTCAAGTGATGAGGAAAAAGGTGCACCCTATACAATTTCGTAGGAAGGCGGAGCCACTTGAGAAGTATAAGGGTAAAATGTCCACTCTCAACTTATTTTATATACCATTTTGTTTTTTTTAATATTTCAAAATTTTCAATTTCCTTTAAAATTGTTCCAACTCGAAAAATTTTCTTCATATGGAATAGTACATATTTTTGTCCAGAATTGAATTCCTAGCTTCGTCTATGTTTTCGTAGATGTACCACCAACAACTTTGTTACCTCCGGCGTAGGTAGGCGTAGATATGGTAGACACTAGACAGTGAAGTGAATCGTGGCATACCACAAATGAGTATAAGCCACAAGTTAGTTATTCATCATTTTCAGCACTACAACTTTATTTTTGACTTGCAACAGTACTTATATACCGTCCATTTATTTAGATCCATGTTTCTTGAATTCAACGTATCAATCTGATTCATCGATATGAAATAGGTCACATCACAAAAATTTAGATGATAAAACAATGGAATTTTCTAGAATTATTCAAACTATACTTGAGTATTTCAAAGACAGCGAGCGACTGCATAAAATCGAATTGAACCATTTAAAATCGTTGGTCTTCGTCTTCAAAATTAATTATACGATACACATAAAGTCTTTGAAGCTGCCTCAGGAAATTCAAATATGAGATGCCTTAGGAAATTCAAACATTTTCACTAACATTATTATTACTCCCTCCGTCCCAGAGTATTAGACTCGTATACTATTTTGGGGTGTCCCAGCATACTTGACCACTTTCTATTTACAGTAAAAATTAAAGAATTTAAGTAACACCCTTATTACAATTAGGATTAAAATAATGTTAATTAATTCAATGTTAATTGAATGGAAATCGGCCCAACCCACCAACATCATTTCATTTTTGTGTCTTCTCTCTCTTCCAGACTCAATCCCTCATTCTCTCTCCACGCCTCTTCCAAAAAAAAAAACCCTAGATCTAACATTTTCTCTCAAATTCACGCATCCATGGCTTCCAACGACGAAATATGTGAGCCTAATCCAAGCGATGATGGGTGGGTTAACCCCCGACGCCCCCTTACTCGCTCGCCGTCGTGGTCTGCTGGCAGTGGCAGTGGCGGAGGAAAATCACTCGTCGTGGTGCAAGGAAAGAGGAAAGCTCCGGTTGCCGACGCCACCACCCCTGCCATAAAGAAGTTCAAGAGCGGTCAGCTGAAATTAAAAGATCTGAAAGCTGTGTTCCAACAAATATCTGACCATGATGCTGCTGCCGCCGGCGAAGATCCTTGCGAACGTGATATATATGCACCCGTGCATTTTTATGGCTTCAAATAAGGTTAAAATTGATGAGATCTTTCCTCTGTTTTAGTTTCTCTCTATCTGAACTTGCTGAATTTTTTTTGTTAAATTTGCTGAAATTTTTGATTAAATTTGCTGAATTTGTTTGCTGATTTTGCTGAAATTTTTTGTTAAATTTGCTGAATTTGTTGAATTGTTTGTGTTTGTTATATCTATGTGTATTGTTTATATGCCTTGAAATGTGTTATTGGTTGAAGATGAGAAGTACTCACAATTGAAGAATGAACACATACTTAAAGTCTGACTAAGATGCTTTTTATTGTTGGTGTGAATTATGATGGTTGTGTAAATTGTTGGTGTGTGAATTTTTTATAGATGTACTACAACCAGCATTTTTCATCAAAAGCTTTGTGCACAAAAGATTTGTTACACCTACAATAACAAAATATTGACATGCTCCTACAACATGTTTACAAAGTACATGTTGCTACAACATCTCTCCAAAATAAGATTCACAAAAGTTTCTTACCTTCCCAAAAGATGCATAGTTGCAGTACTTCTTACCTTCCCAAAAGATGCATAGTTGCTACTGCAGTTACTGCTCATTGCTGAGTATTTTCCAATTCCAAATCTTGCACAATCCTTCTTATTCCTTCATTATGCCCATGCCCTTGTTCTTCCAAATAAGCAATGCAATCTGCAACTAGCTGTGTAGGAACTTCTAAGTTCTGAGGCAGTTGGTCAGATCTCCTTAGAGCATTTTTCCCCATATGGGGAATCTTGTACCTGTTCTGCCCCTTACACTTCATGATCTCAATCATGCATCCTTGAAGAGACATGAAAACATTGTCTAGGCTTATAGGAGATAGTTCATGAAATGATTTTTCCACAGCATTCAATAAATCATCCAATGTGTTGCATGCAGTTTGTTGCTGAAGTGATTGTATTGCTCGAAACCACCCTAAGTCATTCACATTAGTATCTGGTGAGTTAGGGGGTTGTTGCACCAGCTTCATGTTGAACCCGTTCTGATTTGCAGCAGCAATAAAATCCACATCTTCATTCTTAATATGTGGCTTTGCATTATCTTGTTGGATATTGATTTGCTTACTTGCTCCCTCCGGCCATTTTGCCATGATGGCTGGAATAATCTGTTTTTGCATTCAATTCTTGATTAATTGCATTGCATCCCCTCAATTTTCATCATAAGTTGAATGTGTAACTAGAATGCATACATTAAATGCATGCATACAAAAATTGAATTGTAAATTCTTCATTCAATGCATGCAATAAAGTTAGTTTAGAAGCATTAAAAACACTTGTTATCACTGTAACATGTAACTGCAGCAACATCAAAGTTAGTTTAGAAGGCCATACCTTATTTATTACACAGTCCTTTGTCACTTGCTTTGTGATGCTATCGATTGGTTTGGTTTCTATTGTTCCTGCCCTTCTGTTTTTGCTATTCCTCTTTGCTGGAACCCTTTCTATGAATGGAAAAATACCTATCTTACCATCAAACAGAACCTCTCCGTTTCCTCCAAATAATGGTCTTGCAACAGCGCACATAAACATGATTTTAGAAATGAACTGCTTATTTTTGCATGATCTGTGTGGTTCTTCCTCTTCCGGTGCCATATAGAACCTATGTGTACCTTTCGTGATATAGAACCATTTTTCATCAATGTGGATTGTGTTGTGCATATCTTTGAACTTGAGTTTCCTTAAAATCCTATCCAATTCTAAAGCCTCTAGTGTGAATCTCATCCTCAACAATTTGTTGGGGGCTGTTAGATCAGGCTTAATGGCTGATGTATGAGCTCTAATCAGCCCTGCTTGCACCCATCTTCCTACTGTACTCTTAGAGCATCCTAATCCAACAGCCAATATTCTGATACTTCCTCTTTTAGTGTAGTGCAAACTTTTAAGTAAAACAAGATCAACTTGAATACGTCTGCTACATGGTTTGTTCTTCCTATGATTGATTACCTGCATTGTTTCTCCTCTTGCTCTTTGTTTTGTAGCTTCTGACCAATATCTTGTGCATGTAGAAGCTGATACGTTAAACTTCTCCCGAGCTTCCTTCATCGTGCCTCGCGGTGGCTTGCCGTTTATGCATCTCTCATTGATGAACTGCACAATTTGTTGCTGAAGCTTTGTACATATACTTGTGGCAGATCGCTGCATTCTGGATCTTTTGTGTTGTGTGAATGTAAAGTAGGTGTAAGAATATTTATGACACACTGGAGTATTTATGTTAGTCTATGGCGCCACTAATAGTGATTTCACTGAAAATTTGAAAATTTTGAACAGATAGCATATGTGGCAGAAGTGGCGCCACATTTTTTAACTTGAAAATTTCATCAGGCGCTAAATGTAGCGCTAAATGTGAATCAAAGTGAATCAAAATTTCAATTTAGTTTTGATCTTTTCCTAGTCATTGATTATTTTAATGTTTGCAATACATATTGTTTGAATTATGCTCAATTTGAACTTGACGTCGCATTTAGCATTCATTAAATATGGATACTTTTAATATGAGTAAAGTTAATTAGAAATATGCTTCGAAATATCAGTAAGCTAAATACATGCATACAAAAAATTAATTCCATTTATTTTAAATTTAAAAATAAAAATACATCATATCACCTAATCTACTTTATTATCAACTTCACTTACACCACTAAACATCCCCTCCTAAAATCCTGTGTCCAAAAGAAGTGAGTCAAGTACTCTGGGACGGAGGGAGTACAATTTATGAAATTTAATAAACATGATCTTTTTTAGTAGTATATCAGACGGTATTTTATTTGCAAATGAAGTCAATTACTATAAATCAGATTCCTTTCCTTTGAGCAATTAATAATTGAAGGTTTTGAACATCTTCACATGGTTTGGTCAACGTCATTTGTTTCATACTATTATGTGGAGCTGTGAAAACATGAAATTGTGATAATGATAGAAGTACTATATATCTCGTGATATTGTATCATAAATAATACTTAATTCATTAATTCATGACCACAAAAGATAAACACATGATTTTCACTTATAATAGTTAGTACTACAGAAACCCCAATATCGTGAAATTTTAATGACACGCTAAACATAATGAGTTTAATTTCTGTTTCTTTGGTCTTTCTACCTGTACAAATATGTATTTTTGTGGAGTGAGGGAGTAAATATATACGTACAAGTTTTAAAAATGCATGTATATCTATACACATGTTGCGCAAAACACGCACACAAGCTTCACGCAAATTACAAACAAATAGTATTAAAAATTAGGTGTGGTCACAGCCCACAGGCTATAGATAATTATAACATGATTTTCAAAAACTCATATTCATTTATGATGAGTCGATAACATATGAAATTGAATGAAAAATTTACTTGTTTTCAGTTGATTACATGACAAATATAAATAACGCAAGATGTATATTTAATTTACTAAATAAAACTAAATCAGACAGTGAAAGCAAACAACTTGAATTCAGACAATTTTTTGATGTACATGCTCAATTTTTTAGTGTAACTAACTTGTAGCTAGTTAAAGAAATTTAGGCCAACAATTCTATTTACATGTATGTATTGTATCTCTATTCTTAGGCATTACTTAGTTGATGTATAGCCACATTTCACTTTCTAACGTCTTGGTGGCGTAATACTCTAATGGGCACGATAAGAAGAGACTACACTTTTAAATAACTTTACTACTACTATATTTTCAAATTCTCCATGATTAAAGTTTTTGTTTTATGCTATCTATAATTTCATTCTCTGAACCATTTTTTCACTATACTATTTATGACCCCACGTCACTTTAATTTTACCTCATTCCAATATGTATTTGTATAGATCACTTATCTTCGCTTAATAAATATTTATATGGAAATTTCTTGTTAATTCACCTTCTTATGCGAGTTTCTTTTTCCTAAGATATGATTCGGAATCATTATGCTTTTAGCCTAGTTAGTTTCAAAATACTACTATCTGTAAATGTAAAAGGTTTTGGATCTTGGGTCTGTCTATTTTTTTCTTCTTGAAGTGTGACCCCTCTTTACATGTAGGGCGTCGTAGTTCTCTAGAATTTCATACAGAGTAATGATAAATAATCAAATTTTATACAACCAAAACGAGATTATATTAGCTATTTTGATGTGTTCATTAAATATTAAAATAATAAATATAGTTAGTTAACAAATTAAAAACAATTTATTAGTTTTTTGTCTCATTTTCAATTTTTTATTTTTATATTTGAATTATTTCTCTATTATTTTTCAAATTTGAATTAAAGCATACATTAGTTACATTTATGGTTCAAAAAATTTTAAAAAATTATACACAAATACCATAATATTATGCATGTTCCCTATACTATATGTATGTCTATACTTTTTAATTAAATGCATAAATAAATTACTTTTTTCTCAAATAAACCAATTTTTGGTTGTACAAAATTTGGTTGCATAGACTTATTGTTTCATATATTCTATCGCATTTTTTTTTCTTCCTTTATTTTTTATCCTTCTGTGATTTGTTTTTTTAAAGCAGGTACTCCCCCGGTCCCAAGAAAGTTGAGTCACTTCTTTTTGCACTCGTTTTAAAAAAATCCGTAATAAATAATTTAAGTGAATTAATAGTATAGTTAAAACAAGAATAATATAGGTAAGAATCTTTTCTATAATATACTACTCCCTCCGTCCCGCTTTAGGAGTCCCGGTTGATCAATTTTGGGCGTCCCGCTTTAGGAGTCCCGGTTGAGATAAATTAATAAAAAATACCTACAAAGTATTAAAAGTGTTAAAAGTGAGTCCCGACATCCACTACAACTAATAAAAAAAATGTTAAAAGTGGGTCCCAACATCCACTATAACATTTATTTATTGGACACTCAATTAAAAGTGGGTCTCAACATCCATTACAATATTTATTTATTACACACTTAAACACTTTTTTCTTAAAACATGTGTCCGACTCAATCAAGACTCCTAAAGCGGGACAGAAGGAGTATTATTATCGCTTTTACTTTACTATTTATTCACTTTAACTATTTATTTCGATTTTTTCAAAACGAGTACCAAAAGAAAGTGACACAATTTTCTTTTATAGGGACAGAGGGATAAATTTAAATATTTATCTTTCATAAATGCTATCGTGTATAATAATACTATGCATTTCATGTTGGAAATTTTGATTCTAGAATCTATAACAATTGGTTTTTCAATATTTGTTGATAGCTAGTGTCCAACAGTACGACTAATAAAATGATTTAGGTTGATCGTGGCTTTTCTAGTAAGAGGCCAGACAATTTGGTTGAGTAAATATCTTCGAGCTCGAATTGAAAACTCCTAAATGTTCATTCAAAATGTAGTCTTGATCAACCCATTTTTGGACCTCGATTAAAGGCTCATGTACTAGCTTGATTGAAAGTTTGCGAACAAGATCGGTTAACAAGCTCACATATGCATATGTATCCCCAACCCCAAGACCCCACATTTACACATCCCATTCATTTTTCTTTTATGCAAACTATCAAAGTGAAAAACCATCATAAATTTTATGAGAATGAAAATAAAGTTAGGTAGTACTCCCTCCGTCCCACAGATTTATAGTCACATTTAGTTATGACACGAGTTTTAAGGAATTAGTGGAGTGTGTAATTAATGAAGTGAGATGGTGGAGTGTGTAATAAATGAAGTGAGATAATGGAGTGTGTAATAAATGAAGTCAGTTCGTTGAAGGTGGGTCCCTTTTTGATTTTTTTGGTTTTTTTATTTTTGTTTTGGTTTATTTTTATGTTGATAATGACATTTGGGTGTAATTTTAGTGAATAATGGGGTAAAATTTTATGTCCAAATATGGAAAATTCTAAATGTGACTATAAATATGAGACAGACTTTTATGGCAAAATGTGACTATAAAACTGGACGGAGGGTGTACTATATTTTTTTTATAAAACTTGGATCCGTAAGGTTTTTTTTATCACTCATAACTAAGGGAGGGGATTAGATTATCCGGTTTTATAATTATTAAACCAACCAAATGGAGTACTATATATATAATTGATTAAGCCCTAATATTTTAATCCATCACGCTAATTTCTTCATAGTCGAACTCATGTGCTCTTTCTACGAAATATCGAGAGGCTTGAACGATGCAACCGAGTAGGTTTGAAGTTTGAACTGTCTCCCTAACAATATTAAATCAGAGCACATTGCACTTTCAAATGGTATTATACTATATACTCGTGTTGACAATTTTTATTGTAGTTTGCAAGTAGGATGTAAAAGTAATTATTTTCTTATAAGAGAATTAGACCCACCACCGAAATACTATATTAATCTGTAATAAACTGAATTTTAGTATATCCAACTACTCTGTCTCAATGTAACTTTATTGATTAAGAATTTAAGCATTAAATAAAATAAATTTAATTACCAAAGAAAATACAAAATGTTATTATGATCCATGGACTTTAGTAATGGTTAGGCTCCAACTTTGACTTCGAACGTAAAAACTTGTGGTCATTAACAATTTAACATTATGTATTATTGATCATTAGATATGAAGAAATATTAAAGGACATTGTTATGTACTCCTAGTACATGTTTCCGTCCACACACAACCTACAAAAAAAAACATTTAATTCGTTGCAAACGTCAAGTCCTATAATATTTCAAATTTGTAGTGCAAATTAATTTTCGTTAATAGATCCACAAAAAAAATGTTTGATCTCTGCGTACTCCTTTCATCCAACAAACAAACGATAAATAACTACTTATTATGCAACATACTCTATTGAGTAAAGACCAAAATTGGTCCTGAACATATGATCATTTTACGATTTTGGTCATAAACTTTATCTTTTTGATTTTTTGGTCATACACATTTCAAATCGGATCACAATTGGTCATCCGTTAATAGTTCCGTTTAAAACTAATGGTCAACGAGTTTAATCCCGATTTTGATCAAATTAGACTTTAAATTCTGATTTTAGACTCCCTAATTAATTCGCTAATTATTTTAAAATATAAAACAAATAATATTAAAACCAACCCCTCTTCCTGAAACTGAAAGGGTTTAAGGCGGTGGCGGAATGTCGGCGAGCTCGAGCGAGTGAATTCTCTGATTGCATCTGGAGCTGATGTTACCTACTTCGACATTGAAGGCCTCACGCCGCTGCCGCCAAGTGGTCAGAGCCCTCCTCGACGCCGGTGCACCGTGGAACGCTCTCACCCCCTCAAATCTCTCCGCCGGAGACTTCGCCATGGATAATAGCCATCAATCTGCCTTCGACCCCCTTCTATTTTTTTAACTCATGAACCTTTTCCCCCATTTTACATCCAGAACCTGAGGAAGAGAGTAGAGAAACTGTATACATTGTTGTAAATTGCCGTAAAAAAAATTCTAGGGGATTTTTCATAAATTCAACTCAGCCATGTTTTTTAATAACCCATTCTATTTTAATTTTTTTTAATATTATTTATTTTATATTTTAAATGATAATTTATTAAAATAATTAAGGATATAATTAGGGATTAAAAAATTAAAATTAAAAGTCTAATTTAGTCAAAATTGAGATTAAACCCATTGACCGTTAGTTTTGAACGGAATCGTTAACGGAGGACCAATGGTGATCCGATTTGAAATGTGCAGGACCAAAAAATCAAAAAGATAAAGTTTAAGACCAAAATCGTAAAATGATCATATGTTTAAGACCAGTTTTGACCTTTACTCTACTTTATTTGGGTATAATACATAATAGTATTTTATTTGAGTACAATCAGTAAGCATCATTTTCGCTTAATCTAATTTTTGTGTTACTTATTTTATTTTTTATATTTAATTTATTATAATATTTTAAAAAATGTTCCCACAAGATTTATAGACTATAGAGTTAGAGTTGGAATTTATAGCCCAATAACATATCTAATCCGATTAGCCCTGACCCAAATCCTGATGGAGTGATCTACGATGCAATTATTGTCTATTCTTTACTTTGTTCGGCAATTAATTCAAACTTTAATAGTGATTTAGATAAAAAAAAGAATAACTACAAAAAATTAACCATCCAAATTTTAGTATATATACAATAGTTTTTATTAATATATAATGATAGATAAATAAACAAGTTTCACAATAATAAATATTTTCAATTTTATAGCAAGCTTTAAAAGTTATTAAAAATGTACTTTCATTTTATTCATCCAAATATTAAATTAAATATTTTAATATGCAAATATTCATCATAATTTTTTCTTATATGTTACAATTCAAGATTAATAAACCGTTATTTTTATGTAATGTCATGTTTGCTAAAAAGTTTTATACTTGTACTTAATCGAATTTGCATTTATACTTACCATAGTAAATAATATCTTTAAACTTTAGAAATAGATAATAGAGTAAACAAATTAATTTTCATATTTGGTATTTATCCTTTCAGTCCATTGGATAAGCTTCAAACCCGAATATTTAGGGTTATAATGCAAATTTTTAATACGATCAATTTTCAATCCGGTTAGCTATTAATTTCAAAATTACTCAAATCTTAAATTATAATGCAACCCTAGATTGCTGAACTTCCGTATAAATCATGACTTGACATAAGAAATCGAATTTTTGGATCCTTTTTTCGACGTTGCAGCAATAATTATATGATTAATTAATCGATTAACAGTGTAGATTAATCAATCCAAATAAAATCAGTACATAGATTAATGAATAGATCTAACACGTGAAAATGGACGGTGAATAAAAACTAGTGCACTACTCGCTCACAATTTAGTCAAACATAAATCAAAATTCCTCAAACGTGTAAAATGAGAACACATCAATACGCTTTTACCACCAATTTCACTATATATATTCAATTCAACCAGCACCACAATCAATATTCTTATCAGTCTCTTTCTCTATCTAAGCTTCAAAAACAAAATATTAAAAGCAACTACCATTTCACCAAAACAGTCCTCTTCCATCATCATCTCTCTCACCCGCCTCAAATTATTACATTTCTTTTTCCATAAATGCTAAATTTCTGAGAATTTTGTGCGGCTATTTGGTGACTTGGAGAAGATTACAAAAGCTGCGATTGGGATTCTTGTGAAGTACAATACCAGCGGGCCTACAGCAATCTCAGAAACGCCTCTCTGCACTCGCATCCTTATCCTTTTCCGAAGGATTTTGGCATCTTAACTACCATTAATTTAATAAAAATTGTTTCTTGTTATAAATTACTACTCGTTATCCACTTACCTTTCTTCTCTTTCGATCTTTTTGGGTCTAAATTTGCCCCCTCTTTGCATTTGGGTGAATTGGGGGCCAACTCAATCTTCTCCTCCAACCCTCGACTCATCGCTGAGCTGAAAGGCTAAATCTATAGCCGATTGAATCGAGGGTTTCTGCTGCTTTCCTACTTCTATGGCGATGGTTTCTGCTTTTCTTGAGATTTTGCAAAAGCCTACAATTGGGGATGTGGTGCTTGAGCTAATGGCGTTGGCGACGCCCATCTGGGCGGCGATCGTCGTCGGCGTTTTGCTGGGCTGGGCGTGGAAGCCCAAGTGGGCTAATAGTCTCAGTGTGGGATTTCTTGATTCCGCCGTTGCAAACGACGGAGAATTGAAGAAATCGGCGGCGGCGCTATCGCAATTCGTTGGTTCAATCCCGAGCTTGAGCTCGTTGAAGCGGCATTTCTCGCTTGAGGGTGGTAACTCATCTGAGTCTTCGGTTCCGTGCTTTGAATACAGGTGAATTTTGACTTTTCTTTAGCGGAATTTGATTGATAATTCAGCATTTGATTGATTGACTGGCTTATTTGAGTCAATTGGGATGCTCTAGGGTTTGCCCTGTTGTTTTTATCTATCCCTTAATAAGTTGAATTTTTGTGTGGTTAGTTCGTCAAAGTTGGAGACTGAGAAAACGAGTGCTGTGAATGAGGATGATCTCAAGCATTTTCACAGGCTAGTTGAGGAAAAAGATGGTGGTCCTGTTTGGATCCAAATGATGGATAGGTCCACCCCCAATATGAGCTATCAAGCTTGGAGAAGAGATCTTGAGGTATGCATATATACTATTTCATTTTCTAGATGATACTGTACATTTTGATCATGAATTGATGTTGCATAGGGTGTTTTTGGATTATAATTATTGCATTTTCTGCTTATAGACTGGACCTCCACAATATCGTAGTAGAACTATTTACGAAGATGCCACCCCTGAAATGCTGAAAGATTTCTTCTGGGACGATGAATTCAGAGCGAAATGGGATGATATGCTTATACAATCTGAAACTCTCGAGGAATGCCCCACTACCGGAACAATGGTGGTTCAGTGGGTACGCAAGGTAGGGGGCTGTTTCTCTTCGTGCGAATTTTTGTGCTCTGATTGTGTTGTGAAAATGCTGATCGTGTTATTTTTGTTGGCGTCCAGTTTCCCTTCTTTTGTAGTGACAGAGAGTACATCATTGGCCGTCGAATTTGGCAGTCTGGAGGAAACTATTACTGTATAACAAAGGTAAGAGGAGAAATTGACATCTTGGTGCTTGTAGTTGATGGATATACTTCCATTCTGTTAATTCTAGTCTTGAATTTGTAGAGTTGGCATAACATAACTTTCTAAATATTTTTTCTGATTCCTAGTTTGTAAATTTGTATTGCTTAGTTTCTTGCAGCTCTATGAATTCAGAAATTTTCAAGCATATAGGTTAATTTACACCAGCCTCATTTGTCAATTTGATTAGGGTTATTCTAGTATATTGCTTGTTAGGCTAGTCCGTTATAATGAACCCCTTGGCATAGTTGTATTTATGACATTGTACATCCCGGTTGATGAATTGAAGGCTAGAAAAGAAAATTTATTACTCTTATCATTCAATTGATATAGTTGTATCTATGACATTGTACATCCCGGTTGATGAATTGAAGGCTAGAAAACAAATTTTATTGCTCTTTATCATTCAATTCATTTTCATTGGCAGTCTTGCTAATATTCTTGTTTCATGATATAGGGTGTGCCACGGTCCTCCATTCCTCGTCGCAACAAACCAAGAAGAGTTGATCTGTACTATTCTAGTTGGTGCATTCGTGCAGGTACTGATTTTTCTTTGTTTTAGTAATGTTACTCACCTTGTTGTAATGTTGCTATCTAAATAAGCTAACTGCAGACTGATCTTTATTCTGTAAACAAAAGTGTGTTAGTTTCTTTTCTTTATTTTGGTATTTCTGTATTAAATGATTAAAGTGCTATGATATTACTGAATAGGAATATCTGAGGATGACATCTCTCAATTCGCATTCATAAGTTTTCCATAATTTATTTTTTATCTACTTGGTTGGACTAAATAATAATGAAACAGCTTCCGTTACATGAGAGATCTTCTGGCAAGAAAACTTTGAATTAGATATTTATTTGTTTGGCTGAGTTTGAAAAATCTGATGACAATTCCCTTTCGGTGAATTCAGCTGAATCAAAGAGAGATGGTCGGTCGACTGCGTGTGAGGTTCTACTGTTCCATTACGAAGACATGGGGATACCATGGGAGATTGCAAAACTTGGTATCCGGCAAGGGATGTGGGGGGCTGTCAAGAAAATCGACCCTGGCCTGCGTGCATACCAGAAGCACAGGGCATCTGGAGCACCACTCTCGCGCTCTGCAACAATGGCTCAAATAAACGCTAAAGTTGATGTGGACGCATTGGAAGGCCAGGAGAGCGTAAGCACTAGTGCATCAGAGGCCAAAGATGTAGTTGCCACAGAGAAGCCATCGCGCAGAGGCATCTCAAAGGGTCTTGTCATTGGTGGAGCCATCGCCCTCGCTTGCTCCCTTGACAGAGGCCTTTTGACGAAAGCTGTTATTTTCGGGGTTGCAAGAAAGTTTGCAAGAACGGGTCAGAGGTTATGACGGATACACATTCCTCTCTGTTGGGTTGAGGTTTAGTAAGCAAAATCCACACAAGGAATTGGCATTGGCTGAAAATTTGTAGCTGCGAAATAAAGAGGCAGATTCCATTCTTTTTTATTTCCTATATCTTCATGTAGTGATGATATTATCCCTATAATTCATTAATATCCCAATATATGATCATTTTGTTGACAGATGATATGAATAGAATCTACTACTTATGTTCATCATGCATGTGTTGTGGACGCTTCAATCATACATATATTTTCATGTTTCTGCTCGAGGAAAGAAGCTTGGCTGTTTCGGGCCTGCATTACTCCTTAACGTTGGGGTCCCGGTTATGATTTTGAACCGTTGTTCAATTTCCAAGTTTTTGATCTAATAAGTTTAATAAAAATATATGTAATGTTTCCAATGAAAGAAATAGAGAATAGTGGAGTACATAGTTTTCAGTTATTTAATTTTGAAGTCTCTCGCTGTCTCTTGCATTCACGTATTTGTATGGATTTTGCAGAAATTGATCTTGTCGATGGTCATTCAAATCAGCCGCTGGATCATTTATTTAAAGTTATTATTTATTCGAGTAGAGAAGTCTTATCCTTATGTCCAAGAGCCGCTAATTGCCGTTCCGAGAGAGGGAGAATAGAGCTATAGAGGTTGCCTCTTCTGTTGCTATATGGCTTGGTTTGGTACTTGTGCCTCCCCTTCTTTATCACTTTGCAATCCCAAACTCGTTAGCAAATCAAGGATATTATAAAAATTTTCTAATATTCTATTTTTTTTTCTATCTTCCCATATTTTTAATAGTTTTGTATTAAAATGTGTCATCCACCTTCAAGGCATCAACAGTCATCCAATAATTAATTAGTAATTACAGTATGAGGATCTTATACGTAACTTGAACTTAATTAGTGTTCTGTATGCGTTTGAGGCACTTTGAGCGTGTAGTAGAATTGTTGCCCATGTCTCATCTCATGTATATAAATGTAAGTAAAACCAGGAAACATTACACAACACAAAATTAAGATAATAATAGTATATTTTTAACGAATACTCAACTGCAACATAGTTATATGATATTCACAATCACAACAGAGATGAGAATCATGAGATTGATACTCCTATTTTACAAGTGTATGAATGAAATATAGAGTATTTTAGGTGACCTACTCAGTTGATGGTGTGGATGATATGAGAGTTTCGAAGCAGTTGAGTCCGTCAAACTCCGGTGCAAAACGACCTACTGCAGCTCCGCCCAGCTTTGGTTGACCGCCAGTCTTTGGAATTGGAGTTGGAGGAGAAGATGAAGATGAAGATGAAGATTGTTTGGTTGAACTTGACCATCCCAACATCTCTGCGCATGCCGCTTCGAACGAACTCATTATTGAATAGTTCATTTTCACACCTCTTTTCTTTTTCGATCAACTATTTACTAATACTACTACCAAATTCTCGCACAATTTTTTTTGCTTTTTTGCAGAGTTGTAGCAAATTAGAGGTTTGAGTTTGTGTACTTGTATTTATAGCGCATACAATCAAACCTTAATGGATACGCCAGTAATTTCGTGGGCCCTCATGCACCTTTAACTGAATACATGCTTTAGCCAATGTACCAAATTAAACCAAAACCAATGTATCAGGGATTTTGATTTTTGAGCCATTACCATTTACCCATGTCCCAATACATCTACAATTAAACGCTAATTCGACCAGGCGGGAAATTTTGGTTCCAAACCATAACCAATGTCCCACTGTCCCACAACTAAACCGAAACCAATATATCGATTCCACCGGCTTGGTTTCGGTAAAAAAAAGAGACAAGCATTTTCTACGTAGAATTTGACGTTTTATGAGTTGAAAAGTTTTTTTAAAGTATTATATCTTTTTTCATTTTTAAGAGGTCTTTACCTCCCCATCAATGAAGAGGTAAAATCTTATAACTATCATATTTGCCTTCTTTTCATAAAAAAATCATTCTCTAAGGAAGAAGGTATTTGAAAAGATATCACAATTTATATTTTTTAATGCATTTTGTACTATTATTTTATGTTTAAAAAATCATTTACCTTTCTATATACCATTTTCCTTTGGAGTATGTTTCTTTTTGAAAGGGTATATTTTACTTTTTGATAAGGTATATAGATAATATACCTTTTCTATATACCTTCTCCCCTTGAAGATGCTATAGCGCAACTCTTGCGTTCTCTCAAATTGTGGACTCGTTTGATACAAAAGATGAGATATGAGAAGATATGTAAAACAAGATAAGAAATACGGGTTTCATGTCAAGATATTCAAAGATATGATTTTTTTCCGTTGTTGTTTGATAGAAAAGAAATTATCTAAATTTGTATTGTATATTAAATAACATGGCTTAACTTGACAAATTGGTGAGATACATAAACAAGGTTAATGTTATAATTTTGGTAAGATTAGATAGGGTCCTGGTCTTATATTGGGCTTTGAGTTAAGCTTAATTATGATATCAAACAATTAGAAATGTCCATATATAATTCTCTATTTTGGTATTACTAACTTATCAAACATGTAATCATTTGTTTTCTCTGAAGTCTCAAATCGTAACTCTTGTATTTACACTCTTCACTCTTCGACTCCATTTTTCAATTTTACACGAGTCTCAAGCGTATCCCAAATATGGTTGTTGAGTTGTTTCATATTTTCTCAATATAGTACTTATCATAGTTGGTGACCTAGGAGATGCTGGAATCCAAACCGTCATTGCGCCAAGAAATGAGAGGGTTCTATTGTAATTTAATTTAATTTCCAATTACACGTTTGCTTCAATTCTAGCTAGTTTCAAGTGGATTCTAGACTGATCAACACATCTAGTGTGACCGTGCCCTTATGCATATGCATTTGATTGTCAGGTTTCATTAAGTATTACCGAGATCATGTGCTCTAAGTCTAACTGACCACTTCCTTCCTCGGAATAAACAGAACTTGGAACTTTCAAATATATAAGGAAAGAAAAGATTGTGAAAAATAAAAGGATAAGTTCAACTGCAAGGCCCCATTTTTTGCAGATAACTTTGGAAAAATATAAAATCCCTCAACGAAAGACTCCTATATAAACAGCAAGTCAGCAATAGCACATGGAATGTACGCTAAAGGTGGTGCCACGACGAATATAAATTTAAATATACTACTTATTATTACTACTACTATAAAATACTACTACAAGGAAACATTTATTTGCTTTGGAATTTGAAGCTGTTAGTAACATAGTGCACTTATCTCACTATGATAAAATTTATGTAACTGGCTTTGGCCAGTATCAGTGGAAATGATTTATTTATACGAGATTTTGTGCAACAAACACAACGTGCATGATGTATTACCTTTTCTTTAGGTAGGAAAAAATGATTTTACTAAGTTTTGCACACAAAATCATGTAGTCACATGTAACTATGTAAGCGATGTGTACCCATCATCGTCCACCAATAAATAAATAGGTAGGAGTATTTATTATTATAAATAAGTCGTTGTTCAACAAAAAATCAAAGAGGAGATCTAGTAGAATTACATGAAGTGTATATACTATAATATAGTAATACTCCCTCCGTCCGCGATTAGGAGTCCCGATCAATTTTGCACATCCGTTTTATAAAAATGATAAAAAATAGTTAAAGTGGAGAAATGGTAAAGCAAGAGAAGAATCTTCTCAACATTATTCTCTCTCTTACTTTACCATATCTCCACTTTAACTATTTTTTATCATTTTTATAAAATAGGTGCGCAAAAGTGACCGGAAATCTTAATCACGGACGGAGAGAGTACTATTATTACTAGAAGAGTTTCATTTTAAACTCATATACAAAGTTACTGACTTCACTTTTATTGACAGTTCTATTCGGCACAGTCCGGAACACGTTCTATTAAAAGAAAAATTAGACCATAAACCAAATAAAAACAAAAAGAGAGCATCCTTCAATGCATCTAATTCGAAGTTCAAATGTCAATCAATCAAGTTTAAATTCTCCTATAAGAATGCATCGACTCGTATTGCGTTAAATTTTGACAACTTGCAGTAGGATGGTTAATAAGGTGACACATATTGATGAAAGAATAAAATTCAAATGGCCTGGGATTGGGATTGGGCTTGATCTTGGGTTGCATTTGGGGTTAATAAGGTGACACATATTTGGACCACATTGCACAACTTCTTGTATATTAATAGATGTTACATATACAATTCAGATTATAGCAGTGATAAAATGCAAACTTATATATTGTACAAACTCAAAACTTCTCAATATAGCTTTAACAAGTTTCAATACAATATCAACACAGAGTAAAATTTCAAAATTTTAATGTAAGCGTAAAATTTCAAGATTTTAATGTCAACACAGTATCAACACAATATCAACACAGCATCAATCATCGACTACCGTTGAAATTCTGTTGACATTTTCCTGTTGATATTATTTTTTGATCTGGTGATATTTTTCAATAGTCCAAATCATAGTTTTGAGTTTGTACAATATTTAGAGTTTTCATTTAATCACGCTCCATTCAAATTATATTAAAAATTTTAAAAATTATCTTTAATTTAATACGGTACTTTATAGAACTTAAATTTAAGAAACAATATATAACCACTGAAACTTCAAAATTTAATCAATTGCCGACAATTTAGACAAATCTTTATTTTACATTTGACTTCCCCTTTTTGTATGTGAACGCCGACGTTTTTGACAAATCTGCCAAAAATGATTCCTTCGAAAAATAATTAAGCACCAAAAAAGTTTTTCCATATAATCTTGTACAGTAGTAGTAGTATTTTTTTATAACTATAAACGTGAAAATAATCTCTGTTTTTAAAAACATATATGTAAAATGGAAAATTTGAAAGGTGGGAAACAAATTTGGAAAATAGATCCGGGGTCCAAATATTTAATTGAAAATAGCAAAACCTAGATTTATTAATCAAGGAAAGGTGCGAAACTCGGAGTCGGAGAGGAAGGCCCAATATTTAACACGAGATCCGGCGAGCGCCTGTTCGTCGGATTTCCACCATTGCTCAGCAGATCTACGGCGACGAAGAGATGATGAAGGCCTCTTCTACTCTCGCCGCGTCGCTCATCGCAGCTTCGTCCCTCGCTCTCTCCTCCTCCGTTTCCGCCGCCTCCCCTGCCCCTGCCCCTGCCATTACCACCGCCGACCGGGTATTTATTCTTCATCTCACAATAAACCTTTTATTTTGGTTGATTGAACCTTTTTTTTTTTCGCTTACAAAGAAAATCGCCATGTTTTTCGTATATTAGGCTGCAGATCTTTTTTTTTTTTTGTTCCCCCTTTGTGTCTTGACAAATTGTGATTTTTGGAGAATGTGGATAGCAGATGAAATTGTGGCTTAATTGTTACGCAGAATTACTTTGTGTTTGTTTTATTGATTATTTTGTTGCTTAATTGGTATGCACGACAATAGCATTGGTAATTTAATCCCCAAAATCTTCATAGACTAACATGATGAGATGGCGATGAATCTAATTTATTTAGTTATTTATATTTGTGTTTGGCTTATGAAGGTAAAATCCATGGAGAAGGCAAGCTATGCTCCAAAATTCGACGGATTGAGGTTCATAGAGACCTTGGTGACGGCCCACAGATGAATCTGTTGTTGAAATTGTGTTGTTTGAGTATGTCATTCTATACGGATTGTAGGTTCTTCCAATTTGATTGATTTACTCATGGATGATAGTTTTCCAATGTATCCCTTTGAGTTTTTGCTACTATAACTTTACTGTTTCATTTTAATCATACTTTCCATTTGATGCCTATTGCTTTTTCATTCACTTGATTGTTCACAATTTGGTGGATAGGCTGTCACCAGATCTGATTAGAAATTGATGTACCTTGGGTGTCATTACTCACATTTGTATATATTTTTTTTTGTTGCAATCCATCAAAACTAGTAGTAATTGAGAGGAATGTATTGTGCATCTGAATGAAACGTAGGATTGTGTGTCGTTTCTTTTGGTGCTCAAGTGAAGGTGAATAATAGGAATGGTTTGAAAACGTAGAGCACCAACATTGCTAGAATTATAATTGGAGGTAGCACCGACCTTGATGCATAAGCACAACCAAACTAGTTTGGAAATGGGCCATGTTTTTTAGTGAGTTGTAATAGCTGTCGCATATATATTCTTTATTGAAAGCACATGTCGATGATTACACGCGGCATAGGCTTTTAGAGCACTCCCAATGGAGGTGGCGAATTCTCGGCGATAAATCGCCGATTATCGCCGAATTATCGCCGGCCATTGTGGCGAAGTCGGCGATAATTCGGCGATAATGTTACCGTTGCTTCGCCGAGTGGCGATTTATCGCCGGATTATCGCCGAGCGATCGCCGGCCACTGTGGGCGACGCTCGGCGATAATCGGCGATTTTTAAAATTTTTTTTTTTTTTTTTGGCCGAACGGCTATTTTATCCCACCCCTATAAATATTTCATCCTCTTCCTCCATTCATCACCCACAAACTTCATTCACACAAATTTTCAATCTTTTTTCTCTCCATCTTTATTAAATGAGTTCTGATTCATCGTCTCGTGCTCAGTCCGACGAGGAAATATCACATTCTTCTTCCGAAGAAGAGGTACCTCCCGCTCCCACCGGATGGGATGTAGCGGGTTTCGCCAACAACCCAATCAACAACTATATCTCCCGCTGCATACAAAGCGAGATCGCTCGAATGCAGCAGCCACCCCCCCAACGGCCAATCCGCCGGCGGCGCCGATACATCCCTCGCAACCACACTGGTGCGCACGATCGGCTGTTCGCCGATTATTTCGCGGAGGAACCACGTTATCCGGCAGATGTATTTCGTCGCCGGTTCAGAATGCGCCGCTCCCTCTTCCTGCGCATTGTTAATGCGTTGTCCGCGCGTTACCCCGAGTTCCGGCTCCAGCGAGACGCAGCAGGGAAGCCCGGACTATCGCCCCTACAGAAATGCACTGTTGCCATCCGGCAGTTGGCATATGGAGGGTCCGCCGACATGTTCGATGAGTATCTGCAATGCGGCGAGACGACTGGCAACGAGTGCCTGAAGAATTTCTGTCAGGGCGTGCGAGAGATATTTGGGGAGCACTACCTTCGCTCGCCGGACGCAGCTGACTGCCAGTTCCTACTGGATTGGCACTGGAGGACCCACGGCTTTCCGGGGATGCTCGGCAGCATCGACTGTATGCACTGGCAGTGGAAGAACTGCCCAACCGCGTGGCGAGGCCAGTTTACTACCGGCTACAAAGGTACGCATCCCACCATCATTCTTGAAGCCGTTGCCGACCAACGGCTTTGGATTTGGCATGCTTATTTTGGTATAGCCGGGTCGAACAACGACCTAAATGTTCTCAATTCCTCGCCCCTTTTCAACGAGCGGATCAACGGATTAGGCCCCTCCATCGAATTCACGGCCAATGGCAATGTGCATAACATGGGGTACTACCTGGCTGACGGCATCTATCCGCAATGGCCCGTGTTTCTGAAGACGATCAGATGCCCACTCGGAGATAGAAGAAGGTATTTTGCCCGAGCGCAAGAGTCTGCGCGCAAGGATGTGGAGAGGGCATTTGGGGTGCTCCAATCGCGATTTGCACTGGTAAAGGGTCCGACGCGCTTTTTCTACCAGGGGGATATTGCCGATATCATGTATGCGTGCATCATCATGCATAACATGATCATCGAAGATGAACACGAAGGCGTCCTCGACGTCACCAACGACCCAAGTGTTGCATCATCGAGTCACGGTGTCTCAACCGAGTCCGCCCGCCAGGGTGTACCGCACAACGAACATGAACGGTTCCAGGCGTTCATGGACATACACCAGAAGGAGGCCCATCAAGCACTACAACACGATATCATCGAAGAATTGTGGGCAAATAGAAACCGCGCCCACCGCCCTTGAATTTTTTTTTCTTTGAATTTTTTTTTTGATTTTTTATTTCCATTCGTGTACTTTTTTTTTTTTTAATTTTCTTCGTTGTAATGTGTACCCGTGTTTAATACAACGAACTTTATTACTATTTATTTGATTTATCTTTATAAATTAAATAAGCTAGCTTTATTATATATAAAAATAAAACAATTAAATTAGTGATGATGTAAAAATGAAATGTTGAGTTAGGGAGAAATAAGGGAGAAATAAGGGAGAAACCATTGTAGGGGTTGGCTAAAAACTGGGGATAAAATGTGATGCTGATGTGGCGCTGATGTGGCAGGAGTTAGGGAGAAATAAGGGAGAAATAAGGGAACTCCATTGGGAGTGCTCTTAGTGACAAGTTGCGAATTGGCAAAAGAGCATGAACCCAATTCTTGAAAACCGTGACCGTTAGATTCTAGTGTGTGGGGTATGTCCTAGAAAAATTTAAATTTTAATAGTGTCATATGTAAATTGGAGGTGCTGACAGATTTGTTTATATACGGTTTCGATTAGTACCGTCTGGAAGTGGGAACAACTGGAGTTGGAATCAAAATCAGTTTCAGACTCTTGATTCTGTGCATCTATTTGATTTTACATAATTTCATATTAGTGGTGAAATGTCAGGTCAATTTTGAAATGAAGTAATCCTACATAAACTATGCAATAAAAATGAAGTTGAATTCAATCACAATTAATAGTATAATTAAATTCTCGAACTATCATAAAACTAATAGGTAGTATATTCCAATAATCAACTTTGAGTCAAATATAGATCAACCTTGGGAGGGATAGGAAGGAGGCTGCGGTGCATGGTGACAGTGGGAGAAGGCGGGTGGGAAGAGTGCAACAAAACTTTTGTCGTTTATTTTTATTTAATTTTTGTAATTAATCTTTGGCTCATTTCTGGAAAAATTTGGGATCCACTCTTTCTACAGTCGCAGTAATCACCAACCATAGTGATTCTATTTCTCAAGAATCAATTTAATTTCAATTATGGCTTGTATATGTAATATGTTCCCTCCAATTGATGATTATCCAGTAAAGATGACATGAGGATTTTTGGAGCGTATGAGAGGAAAAGAATGCAGCAAAGAGGATATTTGTAGGCCAAGCAACCAAAATTCAAGGAAAGTATCACCAAAATGTCAAGGAATGACACCTCTTTTCCTATTATTTTATCATCAAATATCATGACATCCCAAAATTTACTACTCCTTTATAAAAAGAAACCAAAAAACAATGGAAAACAGATTCTTTGGAGTATTAGGATGACACTACTACATGCAGTACATAATATCCTACTCATCAATATTTGCCAAAATTTCTTGTTGAAGAAAAACAAACTTATTCTGTGACCAAACGGTGGAATGATTGTAATTTTGATGGTTGTTAAATTTTATGGCGAAAATAAAATATGGAGTGTATGATGAACAACAAATGAGGTAAATAATAGTGAAGCAGGCAAAGAATCTAAACAAGCTCAAATATTTGGCAACCATGTGAAAGTGGATCCGTTTCGTCGTCACAAAACAAAATCATCTGATAATACAACATAAAACCCACCAATTAAATACCCTCATAATTTTTTAATTTCTATTATACGAGTCAAGTTGAGGTGTACAAACTTTACTTTTACTAAATACGGCTTAGGCAAGTCTTGATACTTGATAGTATGAAATACTAGTACAATTCATACTATTTGCTACTCCATTTGTAAACTGAATAATGTACTCCTACTAAATGAGTTCATGTTGAAAATTTATGAGCCTGAATTGGTATAATTTACAAATAGAATTAATTGAATTTACATATTTGGATATAGTCATCTTAAATAGGTAACAAATAAAGCTCGAAATAATGTTATACTTCTTCCATCCATCACACAAAAATAGTGCATATCTTGGTAGTTGGTAGTACTACATAAATTTTTTAAAAAGTCTAGTACCATGTTTTGTGAGTGAAAATAGAATCGTAGTAGTGTACGTAAATATTGGTGAACTATATATGTTTAACTTTGTTATAAATATATGTGACAAAATAAGGTAAAGTGTAAAGAATAAAATGTTAAAAATGAGAGTTAAGAAATACTACCACTATATACGTATTTTTTATTACATCCTCCAATTGTAATCTAGCTTACTACTTAGCTAGCAGATCGAATAAAATTCTTCTGTGACAATAAAGAATGATAATCATATATAGAATTAAGAAAGAGTTAGATAATGGACTTCTATAACAAGAGCACATGCTATAACACATATCAATAAGCCCGACCAATTTAAAACTTACGTATCGATATTTCTAGCGTCTATTAACTGCGGTCTCTGCCAAACTTTCGTTTTCCTTAATTTCTTCCTAGCTACTGCAAGCGTATTTTAAAATGGGTTAATTCCGAAAAATACTTTAATCATAGAATAATTCAAGTCTTTACATAGGTAGGCGATCTATTATAATATTATATTTCACTCAAATTAATCCAAAGTAGCGTGAAAAAATAACCAAAATGATATCGTGTTAATATAAGGTGGTCAAAATGACTGTAAAACAATACTTATTATTTTATCAAAAAATACATAAAAATTAGAAATCACATTATATACAAATAATTCCATCTAGTTAATCTTCAAAACGACATGTTTAATGTGTTAACTTGTTATTCTAATGGAATAATAATTTTTTTCATGTCATATCCACGTCATTTAAAATTATCACTGGACATGTCATATATGATTGGATTTTTCATTTTTCATAATACTTGTACACAAAAAGTACAACACAAAAAGTACAAAACACTAAATTCATGTATTTTTTTCATTCACAACATTCAAAGTTGATGTTAAAGTCCGGCTATTAACCCTTTTTTATTATATTTTTTTTCGTCAAGGGTATGTACTAATAGATTCGGTAACTATTCTTGTATTAATTTGTAGAGACCTCAGATAATGAGATAATTGGTCTAAACATTTAAAATTGATCAGATGAGACAAGGAATTAAGATTACTCCATATTCAAAATCAAAGATCAAACCCTAATCATTTAATTATGGACAAGATCGATTTCATACCACTTGACAATATTCATTAGATTTTTTTTTTCTAAATTACAATTATACTCTCTTCGTTCTCCATTACGTGTCTCAATTTTCATTTTTGTTCCGTCCTTTATTAATTGTCTCATTTTATTTTTATTACTTTTGATAATAAATCCTGTATTTTACTAATTTATTTTTTATATTATTATAGTTATAATATATAAAAATAAAATTCACGTACTATTAACTTTTTCACCCTATTTTTCTACGGGAGAAATATTTTAAAATTTATGCTGGGTTAATAATATTTTTAGGATGGGGTAATTTGAACTGCGATAGTTATTACATTGTCGTGTGGTTGAAATAATTAGGCATAAAAATTAAAAGAGGTTAATTTGTGATTGATTGATGTCAATCATACACATTGGTAACCCAAAAGAAATGATGCAATAAAAGTAAAGTAAAAATTGCAGCCTGACTCGAAAAAGTAAGAAAATAGAGAATCTTTTATCTTTTATTTGAAATTAAAAAAAAGAGGTTTTATTAAGAGACACTCACTCAAAGAGACAAGGTTCAACAGTCAAAATAACGTCACTCTCTCCACCGCCATTGCCACCACCACTAACAATGGAGCTACTAAATCCCCTCCGCCGCTCCTTCTCGCTCCCGATTTTCCTCTTCTCAGGTAAAATTAGCTTCTTCATTTCTCTGAAGCTCACATTATTAAGTAGTATAATTAACACTGCACATACTTATTTATGAAGCGGCATTGCTGTTGAATGCGGCATCTCCGCTGGGAATCAACTACGGCCAGATCGCAAACAACCTCCCCCACCCCGAATCCGTGGTCCCACTCGTCAAATCCATCGGCGCCCGCAGCGTCAAGCTCTACGACGCCGATCCCCGCGTCCTAAAAGCCTTCGCCAACACCGGCGTCGAATTCATCGTCGGCCTCGGCAACGAGTACCTCGCCCGCATGCGCGACCCCAAGCAGGCCCTCGCCTGGGTCAAATCCAACGTCCAGTGCTACCTCCCCGCCACCAAAATCACCTGCATTGCCATCGGCAACGAAGTCCTCACCCTCAACGACTCCGCCCTCTCCTCCAACCTCCTCCCCGCCATGGAGTCCATCCACACCGCCCTCGTCTCGCTAAACCTCGACAAGCAGGTCTCCGTCTCCACCGCGCACAACCTCGCCGTCTTAGACGTCTCCTACCCGCCCTCCGCCGGCGCCTTCCGCCGCGATCTGGCGCCGAAGCTCTCCTGCATCCTCGATTTCCACAGCAAGGTCGGATCTCCCTTCCTCGTCAACGCCTACCCCTTCTTCGCCTACAAATCGAACCCGAAGCAGGTGCCGCTCGACTTCGTGCTGTTCGGGCCGGGCTCGGGGATGGTGGACCAGGGATCGGGCCTCCGCTACGACAACATGTTCCACGCGCAGGTCGACGCGGCCTACGCGGCCATCGAGAAGCTAGGGTATAAGAAGGTGTGCCTCCAGATCTCGGAGACGGGGTGGCCGTCGAAGGGGGACGCCGACGAGGCCGGGGCCACGCCGGATAATGCGCGCAAGTACAACGGGAATTTGCTGAAGCTGGTGGCTGCGAAGAAGGGGACGCCGATGAGGCCGAATGCGGACTTGAATGTGCACGTTTTCGCCTTGTTTAATGAGAATCAGAAGCCCGGCCCGGCCTCCGAGAGGAATTTCGGGCTGTTTAAGCCCGATGGCACGCCGGTTTATAATTTGGGGTTCAATACGACGGGATTGGTGAGTACCAACTCTTCGGTGTCTGATGGCGTCCCGGCGCTGTCAGGGTTCTCGCCGGTGGGCGCCGACAACTCTTCCAACGGCTACTTGGCAATTACTGCCGACGACGCGGTCAGTCTCTCTCTTTCTCTCTCCACTTTTACTGCGATTTAGATTGCTACAGCTGTTGCATTAACTGCTAAGGATAGGAACATTTTGATTATTTGTGGTGATTGTAGATTAAATCTCTAGCTTATTGAAGTAGGAATTAAATGGTGGAGGGAGGTTTTGTAATTCTTGATATGAGAAACCGAATACAACGTTGAACTCAGTTGTGATTGGAGTGAGTTGAATTGAACCAAGCACAGTATATGATTATATCATCGAAACCGAGTTGTATTGCTAGGAGTTTCTTTATTAAGGAAAAAGAAGGGAAGAAGGATCTCATTTGACAGTTGAAGCTTGTTTAGGATCCGAAGAAAGAATTTAGAATGCTATGCATAGTCTATATTCCAGCTATCAAGTCCGGGATATTAGAAATCTGTGTTCGGTTTTTTTGGCTAGTGTGGCAATGAAGAAAACTATTAGCCGGTTGTCGTTCTAGTGCTACTGGATTTACGAGTAAAATCTACTGAAATGATGTAATTTCATTTGAGTTAGGAGATGACTAGAAGGGTATAGAACAGATCACCAAGAAATGCATCTATATATATTTGACTGCTTATTCGAAATCAGACTATTTCATGCCTTATTCTTCTTGGATGTCACAGCCTTATGATTTTTCCTCACACTAAATCCCTCCCACCATGTTGTATTGCTTTTGAAGCTGAATCTTTCTTATTGAGAATATGAATCTTCTCGCGCATAGTATGTGAGAGGGTAGTTTTGTTCCCTTTACCAAAATGCTTTAAAATTAACGTAGGTAAATTTGTATGGAGACATAAAGGTAGATACCAAAAAATACTCACTTTATGGTTAATGTTTAGGCTAACAGATAATGTTTCAGCATTATATTATATGGTCATATGGATATACTCTTATTTGCAAAGTCTCCACATGGTTTACTTTTTACCCAATTGGTATATATATGTGGTTGAAAGTTAAAGTTATAGCGAATTGCAGCTTGGTTCATCGAAATAGGAAAGTAGCATCTAGATGAAGGGATATCCAACATATTGCTTTTACAATGCCATGGCTATTAATAATCATTTATGATAGAAAATCTGAGGATTAGAGTTGCTGTTGATTGCTGATGATGTACTCTGCTTAATCTGCAGGAGAGACTTCCTTTCCAAGGGGCATTATCAATTTTGTGCCTGATGGTTTCAGCCTTAGTATCATTTCATCTCTGATCATAATTCCAAGGGAATCAATCTACAGAGACAACTTGAAACGGAAGAACAGGGAGCTTCGGATTAGGAAAAGGCAGATTCCATTGTCATATTCTTCTTCTCCTTCACTCGAACACAAAAAAGCTTACGTGTAAAGCTTCCTGTTGCAGTGTGGAGTAAGCCCATAAGGGGGGTTGAGGCGACATCCTCATTAGTGATATGAAGAATTTAGGAAGGTCGTCTAAATTTATTTGAGTGATGGGAATGAGAAAGATGCATTGATCCTTTGTTACTTTAGGATAGCATTGAATCTGCTTTTTCCTCTGTATTTTTTTTGTCTAGGGTATGAGCTCTAAAAGCACTAAAGTCTAAAGCACATGTTCAATCATCTTCTTCTTGTTATTACCCTAGATTTAGTTTTATGTTGTGGATCATGGACCCCCACTATTATTTATTTCACCTCTTTAATTATTATTATTATGATTCGTTTTTAATAAATTGGGATCCTATGTTAAATATTATTCGTTCATCCTGAAATTTATACTCCGCTTTCTAATCATCTCATGATGTTGTCTGAAAATTCGGTTAGTGACTTTCTGCATTTCAATTTTATTATTTATTATAAAGATATTGCAAAATGTGAGATTGTTTTGCCCTTGATTTAATTTTGTGGGTTGCAAATAGATCGAAAAACCATAATAGATGAAAAAGCGGTGCAAAAGAAAAAATATGTGGGGAGTCGGTAGTTTGGACTGTAGAACAACCTCGAATCAAATTATTCATGGAAAGAGAGAAAACAGTTCCCTTTGCATTTATTTTATGCTGAATCATCTTTCTGAATGAGGGGAGGATTCATTTAACTGAATATTGAAAGCAAATAAGATTTGTATCATGCAAAATATTGAAAAGTAGAATTGTACATTGGATAAGAATATATGTACATTAATCGGCAACCAATTCTTTATAAAAAGTGAAATGGTATGAAGTTTAAAATTTAAGACGCGGGGCACACTAAGCAAGTACGAGAAATGAGGCCATGCCCGTTTTCTTAAAGGCAAGGACCACCATCGGAGCTCAAACCCCAAAGCCCTATGGAAGTTGGAGCTCGTCCGTCAATATTGGATCAAACAATACATTAGGGGACTGTGGCAAGTACCCTTTTTTGATTCAATACAACCTTGTATGAATATTGATTATTACTAGTATTTGCCGAAGCAGAATTTGAAAAAAAAAAACACAAATTGAAAATACTGAATAGAGTAATTGGGAGGAAAATAAGAAGAAAATTGAAGAATATGAAATATTATGATTTTGAGGTGTAGTACTAGTATGGTAGTTATAGGAGGGGGGATAAGGAAATAAATGAAAAAAAATGTGAAAAAGGTAATATTACCATTTTAAAATGGTACCATAAAAAAAAATTGAATATTTTGATTTTTGAAAAAAAAAATGGCTGAAATTTGGCGCGTGGCCGAGAAACAACTCGCCTGGGGCTCGCTGACCCTTTGCCATCCCATCCCGGCATGACTGGCCCGCTCCTCCCCCTGGGTGATGCTCTAAAGCTGGATACATTAAAGTTGCATTCTCAACTTTTTGTTTTAATTAAATAGTAACTAGAAAACTGCAGCTGGTTCAGAATCACAATGCATGAACAGTTTTTCAGTCGATATACTACTGAGAGTTCCATGTGCACAGCACAAACACAACTAGTAACTTTTCATGAAAGAGAGTAGTAGGAGTATCTAGTAAATTTAACAATTTTCTGACTTTCTCAGATTTGATAGGCGTTTTTTTCAAAAGAATAGAAAGTCATGGAGCACATCTTTTCTAGCACACCAAAAAGCAAGCCAGAACTTAATCACAATTAATTTGGTAAAACTAAAGTAAGTACTAAATCATCACTGCAACCCCAATGCATCCAAGGAATGACTACAGATTAGATCAACTACCTTGCCTCATCCACATCTTGCCTACAAAATTTGAATCCCTTGCAAATAATAGTATCATATGCCTTTCTTGTTTCACGGTCCCCATCTCTTGTGCTTTTCAGCATAACATGTTATGTGGATTGCACAGCTGTTCTATTTTCACACACATTTGCCGTTAGCACGACTAAAAATACCTGTGCCCACTGTCAACTCCAGCGTGGGTTTGCTTTATCAAACAGGTAGCATGATATCCTTCTAGAGCAAAAGAGCATCAGCCACACATCAAGAAGGAGCAAGATGCTCTGATGGCTCATCAGACGTTCCGTTGGAATTATGTTTAACTCGTTCATAGAACAATAAGTAAGCTGCAGATGTCTTGATCTCAGACTCACTTACTGGTGACACATGAGAATCATCAAAATGATACCACTTGTTTTCCCCATCAATTAACTGCAACAAGGTATATTAAATCTGAGTTTAGTAACGAAGTAAGAGGTTCATAATGTGAAGCAAATGCAATCATTGCAATGTTAAAGATAAAGCGAAAACCCAGACAAACAGAACAGTTCCAATTCTTGGATTTCAATGGAAGAACATATGTTATAGTACTAAAACTAGACTGACGAATGATGATTACAATCATGTACATTAGTTGAGCATATTGAATCCAGATTAAGTAGTAACCTTGCAGTAAGCAGAATAATGTCCACCACCAAGGCCACCATAGTGGTTGCTAATAGCATATAGTTTATAGATATGTCTCCCATCGTTACTCTTCACATATTTGCTTAAATCAAGATTGTGGATGGAAAAATCAACAGTCGTGTCAAGTTTGTTTTTCAGCCATTTACTGTACGAGAACCGTTTCAAGTGAATGACAAGTATATCCGGCAACCTCCACAAATCTAATTTTTTGCTAGCTTGTCTATGTTCCTTGCACATTGAGGGCAATACCTACATCCAAGTTTAAGTAGGTAAGAAAAGCCAACAGGCCCAAAAATACAATAAAAAATACAGTGACTTCACATTAATTACATACCACATATCATCAGGACCTAGAGGTTCCTCTTTCAGAAATGCATCTAAGCAAGAAAATAGAGAGACAGCCTCTTGCTTGCTTTTGTTCGCGAAAATTTGAGATTTGTGTAACAATTATCTTCAGTGATGCAAAGCTGAAATGTGAAGTCCTTACTGGGCATTCCCTCTCCCTCTACCTCCCATGTTGATTGAATTTCTGGTCCTAATTGGTCGGTGCATGTGTTACCGGAGAAGGAGCCATTCTCTCTGCTATAGTCCATACTTGTTGAAGTATGAAATTCTTTTCTTCTCAAAGGAGAAAGCATTCTTTCAACTGCAAGATAAATATCAGCTCCGGATTGTGGATCTTCCAAGTCTGTCACTAACGGCGTCAAGAACAGCTTACTGTCACAGAAGAAAATATCCATTAAGAGATAATTGAAGGTGAAACCAACGAATCAAATGTATCAAGTAGCAACCAGATGTAATCACCAAAGGAAAATGTTTGACTGAATAGGGTTTTTAATGGAAAGGATAGAATGCTTTTCACAATGACATTGCAGTTATTCTATTACTTTCTATATTACGACTGAATTTAAAGCTATAACCACCATCATAGTGTTTCCACGTGGCTCTCTTCACCCCAAACAAGTAGGGGTGAGCAAAAAAATCGAAAACCGAATATCCGAACCGAACCAAACCGAAATTTTGAAATTCGGTTCGCTTTTTTCGGTTTTTCGGTTCGGTTCGGTTTTAAAATTGCAAAAATTTCGATTTTTCGATTCGGTTCGGTTCGGTTCGGACGAAAAAAAACCCAAAAAACCGAAAAACCGAATTATATTTAATATAAATATATTTCAATATTATTTATATATAACTCTAACCCTAATAGAATTCTGCCTCTCCGCCCCCTTTCACAACGTCTCCGCCTCCTTTGTCAATCTCTCTGCCTCCGTTCTCAATTCCGTTTTCCACTCTAAATCTGTAACCCTAAAGGCTAAATTTCACTAACTCTAAGCCTCCAACTTGTCTCCTATCTCTGTTCTAGCCCATCGCCTCAAGCCATCCACGCCGTCTCCGCCCTCCAGCAGTGCAGCCGTGCTCCAGCCATCTACACCGCCTTCCGCCGTGCTCCAGCCATTCACGCCGTCTTCAGAAGAAGGTAAAAACTCAGACTTGTCTATTTTCTTCATAGCTCTCAAATTAGTGGTCAAAATTAAAATACCTAAGTTTTTGTGTTTAGGCATTAATGTGTTATTCAGAGGATAAGTATTTGGATCTGTAAACTTTGATATTTAAAGATGATTATTGCAAGTATTGAAGCTGAATTCATATGCTTAAATTAAGTGTTGTGATATTTAAAAATTGGATGCCCCTAATCATCCAGATCTGCTGTCCAAGATTCAAACTTTTTTTTTCTCTAATTTTCGACTGTTCAGTACCATTTCTTATACATTTATATATTCTCTCCTTCATTGTTAATAACTTAATGGGATTATTTTGTATTACAGATTTTACAAAGTTGATTCAAAGCTTATGATAAAAACTATGGCCAAAGCTCATCCGTGGAACAGAGAGGATTGAAGACTTGGGAATGGACTACATTGTTAATTTGTTATAATTTGTTGTATATTGATTAGATATCATGAAACTCTTTATTTTATGTTTCTGCCTAAATATTTATTTTTGTTGGTTGATGGATGTTTATGATTTTTTGTGTTATTTTTCGGTTTTAAAGTTTTAGGCTTTTTTAAATCGTATAAAATTTCGGTTTTTCGGTTTAGTTCGGTTTTTAAAGTTCGGTTTTCGGTTTTTCGGATTTCGGTTTCGGTTCGGTTTTGATTTTAGCCTAAATTCGGTTTTTCAGATTCGGTTCGGTTTGGGCAAAAAACCGAACCGAAACCCGAATGCTCACCCCTACAAACAAGTATAATTACTAAACCACTTTAATAACTAGTTTATCAAAAAAAAGCAAGTAAATTGAATTTAAGATGAATGGTTTTATATACTTATTGTAAGACTAGTCTGCACTAGTATAGCACTGAGTGTTAGTGTAGCACAGAGTAAAAGAGACAGTTCCTCATAAATTTCACCACACAAGCCTGTGAGATGCCAGCATTAAAGGAACTCACTTGTCCTGGTATCGGTGATGTATCTCTAATCTTGTCAAATCAGCATCCCTCTTTGGAAGTCTGTAGGCAACTATGTGCTCATCATCTTTAGTTCCAGCCAATGGTTCTGATGGACTTTCCAAGTATCGATATATCCGATTTTCATAGACCTACAGGACAAAAGTCAAATTCTGCCTTCAAATAAGCTGGTTTGACACGACTATGCAAAAGCCCTAACATGAGAGACGAGAACTGCATATATTATCTACCTCGGCAAGGAGCAAGTATTCATCACTATGTAAGCCGCATGCAACACCTAACGCCTGGATAGGATCTTTGCAGTTTCCTTCCTTCAGAACATTAACAGTGAATGGCATAGGAAGGCTACTACCATCACCATATATCACCGTTACGGTCATAGATCGAGTATCTATTGAAGGAAGAGGCAATGATAGGTACATGAAAGGATCAAATGTTATAGATATCTTGTCACAAACTGGGCAAACCAGCATTGATTTGTATTGTCCCTATCAAATATAAATCATTTGGAAAGTTATACAGAAGAAAATATGTAAAAGAAATGAATTCCAGAAAGTAGGATACACAACTTTAAACATCTATCGAATATCAATACTTGAAATGCATTCGATAATTAAAATATTTCTGGATATTTACATATTGATAACAAATGATGCTTTGGTGATATGGTGGTAGTGACTAGTAAAAGAGCAAATTATTAAAATATGGCTTCAATGAACAAGAAAATATTGTAGTTCACTTAGAATTTCAAAGTATTTCACTTAGTCTTATCAATGATAGTAACATACTGAAAACATAAACCAAAGTTCATATAAATCATCCTTCATGGAACTTCGCATGAATCTGAGCTTAACTTTGATACTACACTATTATTTTCTATATCCTTTCTATGGTTTTCCTCTTTGAGTTTCCTTACAATACCACCATTCAATACCAGCAACACTGATCTAGCAATGACAGTAAATGAATATTTCATGACAAACTTTTTGAACACCCTCCCTCCACATACAAGATAACACAACTGAAAAATGGCATTGTGTAGTTTGTGCTATTCCCCCCGGTATGAATTCGTGGCTCCGCCCCTGGTGCATTTTCAGGTAATTGTTCTCAGAACATGACTATATTCCATACCTATTCAGTGAGGTTCTAAGTCATAAAAAATGTTACAGTATATGGTAAATTCAGCTCTCATAGCTCAAAACTCATCCAGCGAATGAAGAGCAAAATCTCTGGATGTGTCAAACTCATATTGAGTAAAATAGATGAAGACCAAATTATTTACCTGGCAAATATCTACAATTACTGAATCATTCCGGGCCTTGTGATATTTCTAAAACTCATCAGCAACTTCCTCATCTGGCTGACCATCACAATCCTTAGCCTCAATATAAGGTTTCTGCTTAACACGATTTAGGTCTTCATGCAGCCCATCCAGCAAAAAAGCAAGGAGCTCCTAAGGAAAACCATTTCATATCATCTTTCTAGACTGATGTCAACAGAGAATGGAGATTGATTATATCCACATGGTTACTATTCCGTGCCAAAAATCATTGATAAAACCAGACATCACATGAAAAGGGAACATACTCTACAAGTAATATGAGTAGTTTTTAAGACATAAAAGAATGTTAATAATGTCTTCACATACTTTAAGGGACTGTTCTTACCTTAATACTATCAGATTCTAGTACTCCCTCCATCTCCCCGAGTATAGCACATTTTACTTGCACGGGTTTTAAGGGGTTTGTAGATGTCGTATGGCTTGAGTGGATAAAGGGTATTACTAAGGGTGTCACTAAGCAGAAAAGGTGTTATTTTTGGGTAATAAGAGGTGTTTAAAATGTTGAAATATAAAGTAGAGTGTGACGCCATGTTCTAAAATAGAAAGTGCTATCACATATAGTAACTGTACAATACTATTTGTGGGGACAGAGGGAGTATTAGATAACAGATTGATGAATGTTCCTGACAAACTAACACAACATAATTTTGTACAAATATGTCTTATGATATTTAACTATTAAAAAAAAAGAGACAAAACAATACACAACTGCGGGTGCCATAATCTTAATATCAAATTTAGATGAAAACTGACCTGTGAATCATGCTGATTATAACCACTGAACTGGGGAGCAAAACGGCCAAGTTTCCCCTTAAATACACGAGGTGCAACTGGAGTTCGACCAGAAGACCAGAGTTTCCTCAACAATTCACCAAATGCAAGTGCGAGCTCTCCCTGAACGATTAAAATTGTCAGAACACTTGCTGAACAAAATAAAGTATAGAAATCTTACTCAGATGA